>NC_045546.1:82588131-82890631 GCF_009769535.1 Thamnophis elegans
ATTCAAATCCCTCTTGGCCACATTACAGTCTATTGAGGAAGAAAGATGCCTTTCTTCCGTGCTTGTGCGTATGTCATCTGCTAGCATCTTACATTTTCTTTCTAGTCTGGTTTTTTAAAATTATGAATTATGCTTGATTTCCATAAATAAATAGGGACTTGAAAGATGCCTGGTAATTGATCTTCTCATTTATAGAATGTGTGGTTCACCAGAATGTTGCATCGATCAGCGTTGGGGCAATTATTTAAACTGCTAGCATAAATGGAGACACATAATATTTATGTAATTGGCACCTCTAAACAAGGGGAGATGATTTCATGAAAGGGGGGAAATTGTTCCATTATTGACAAGGAACATCAGCAACATCTTTTGTGCTACAAAACATGCATTTAGTGTAATTAAAACATACAGGTCAATAGGGGTTCCTACCAGTTCAAACAGGTTTGGCCGAACCAGTAGTAGTTTGGCAGCCTGGGTCGCTGGAACCGGCAGTGACCCAGGCCTGCCATGCCCCTGAACTGGTTTTCTGGGTGGCACCTGTTCTGACCCCCTCCTCCAACCAGTAACGAATGCCGAGACAAGCTTAACTGGAATGTACTTTAATAGCAAGAAATCAAAACCTCGGTGGCTAAAAGCCAAGCATAACAAACAGATGAGGACCTTGGCAGCAACTCAGACAAACCTTGGCAGCAATCCAGCCTGCCAAGCTAGTTACAAAAGTCCTCCAACTTTTAGTCAATGCATTGACTTCTGCAAAGAGGGGCGTGTGCACAAGTAGTCTTTTTATAGTCTGGAGAGGAGCCTAATGACCACCAGCTGAGTGCAATTACCTCGTGTAACTGCGCAACTGTTCCTGACGCCTATTAGCTCTTCGATGGCGTGCATCCAGGAAAAACTCACTGGTGGACTGAGGCTCACTCTCCCTTGTCTCCTCCCCACTGGTCCAAGGCTCAGGCGCCTCCTGGTGGCCAACCAGCCTCTCTGCGCCCTGCTCGGAGTCGGAACCCTGTCCAGGGTCCTCCACATCCCCCAGAGCAGACTCAGAGGGCCCCTCGCTGTCGGAGTCTGGTGACAGCTCCAACGGCTCCTGCTGGGCCACAACAGGCACCATAGACAGCACCATCTTGTTTTTCAGTTCTGTGCATGCACAGAACAATTTAAATCACACTGTGCATGCATGCATAGCACGCATCGAGCGTGCGCGGCACACACATGAGCAAACCAGCTGGAACCCACCAGCTGATCCAGTATTGCCTGCTGGAACCCACCCCTGATACAGGTCGCATGGTTGCTTGAATCCTAACTGTTTGTAATACCATTAATGTAATCTGTGGTTTAACTGAATAAAGTTACATGACTTTGTCCTTAAGACTGACCTCTTCTCTGATGGAACTTTATTGTATTGTTGTACATAAATTGCACTTCTACGCATTTTGGTCAACAGAAATATCATAGTAGAGTAGCTGTAATATAGGAGTATTTGGAGAGTACATGGCTAAGGTCCCTATATTCCACACCCAGTTTGGCTGAATGCTTGTACAGTAACATTTTGGCAGCAGTAAGGAATAAATAAACAAACACACAAACAAACATAATATTAACTGGCAATTCTTCCAGACAGAGGTTGTGCAAACATACTTTTCCCAATATTTAGAATAATTGCTTAAATTAAATGAAAATTAAATCATACATTCGCAACCATAAAGGAGGAGCTGTGCGGAATATAAATCATAAACCAAAATATCTTCTGCTTGACATTTTAACACTCTCTCTATATCTATGCAATAAAATAGCATTTTACTTTTATTATTTTTCTTCTTAAATTCAATGCAATTTCTCATTATTTAGCTCTAGAGTCCTTTGTGCAAAATGCCCTTCAGTATATCTAATGTTAAGTTACTTTACTCCGTTTTGTATTACTACGTCAAATTTAAATGTTTTTCTAATTTAATTTTAATCTTTAGTTCCTTCTAGTTTCCACCAATGTCTAATTTTCAAAGTTCATCCCATCATGATTTTTCAAGAATTCAAAACAAAAACATTTCCCCATGAGGATGACTCTTATAATTAATTCCAAAATCTTATTTCAAATCCATCTGGCCACTTAGTCCATTTGTAATTTACCAACATTAAAATTCCAATCACCCTTTGGCTGTTTATTCCAGTGTTTTTCTGTCCTTAAACTTGTATTTAAACTTCTTTGCTAAGGACTGAAGAAAACTCACGGAAGGAAACTTGTTGATACAAAAGTTCTTGATAGTTAAAAAGCACTTAACAAGTTATTCCTGAAAGTGAATTTTTTTTAAAAAAAGGTGCAAACCAATATCCTTTGGAAATGTGCCAACTGTGGTTTCAGCAAAAAGATGGTTTTCCCTCAATTCCCTGAGCTCCAAAAACCCATCAGAGACTGTTATCTTGTGGTTTCCTAAAGAGGAATAATTATATAGCACTTGTGTGCAATCTCAAATCATCTCCTAGTCCATAGAGGAATTACAAAGAATTGGTTTACTCATCAGCTTTTTATTCCCCCACCACTGTCAGCTCCACTTCAATTCTTCCCCAGAAGAATATCAAGGGAGACTATTCTGAATTTCTTTCTCATGCCTTTTACTTTCCCAGGACTGTGGTGTCATATTTTTTTCTCTTCCCTAACATCTCATTCATTTCTTTATAATGATATCACCACATTCCTTACCGAGATTAGAGAATTATTTCTAAAACATGTAATGGAAAGAGAACAGAGAAATGAGGTGATGAAAAATGATCCAGATTGGGAGCCTCAGGATCTATGGAAAGATAAAATTATCTGGATCTGTAATAAATGAAGTTAAGCCAGTTTTTTTTTCCTGGAAAACAAAGATGAGGAAGCGAACTCAGTATCAGAACCCAGACGCTTCCAGAAAAATAAAGTAATATAGATGAATTGTTCCAAAACCCCTGTATAAAATTTGAAAATCTGCAAGAACAAGTTGTATCAAGTAACAAATAGGCTTACAGACACCATCAGGTTTTGATGCTTTTTTAATTTTTTTCTTTGGAGACTGATCTGTTTAACTGCATCTGATATCTTGATTGTTTTTGTAACTGCCTCTACAATATTCTACGCCTGGCGTTTATTGTAGTTCTGCAGAGTAAACTCAATTATTTCATTTTGTTCCATCGTGCATTTTCATCGATCGTCATCCTATTGGATCTAACCCGAAGTTCAAGAGGTAATTTTGAATTCTAATTTTGCTCTGTAAAGGGATAAGGTTCCCACAACTTTATGTCAGCTGCAAATTAAATAACCATCCTCCCCATTCTATCTTTAAGTTATTTAATCAGGGAGAGTGGAAAGGAAGCTTATTAAATACTGTAGGGCCAAGATCAGCACCTTGGGGCACTTGACTTGATATTATAGACCCTCCAAGTCAATGCAAAAATAATTTATGGGCATATTTGTTCAATCAGTTGCAGAACTTTGTAGCCCATGTTTATCATTCTTGTCTACAGGACTGATTCAAATACTTTAGTGATATCAAGTTACATTGCAGTCACAGCAATCCCTTTGACTGATCAAGCTAATAACTCTGTCTGAAAAAGAGATAAGGTTAATCTGACATGACTTGTTCTTGACGAAGCGATGCTGGCTTCTTAGTGCTTGCAGACATGGTCTTTGACAGCTTTTTTTATTTAAACTACCTGGCTGAGCTTATATCACATATTCAGGATTTAAAGATCAAGCCCCCATTGATTTAAATGGGATTCAGAAGTTACCTAGAATATTCCTATAACTCCAGGTAATATGACTGGTTGGTCTACTGCAAAGCCTGTCTCCATTACTGTTCTGACCCCCCCTTCTCCGTCCAGGAACAAATGCCGAAACCAATATAAATGAGAATGTTTTTTAATCAGCCCAGACTCTCGTTGGCTGCAAGCCACATAAACAAAGAGATAAGCACTCTGGCAGCAAGTCCTACCAAAATGCAAACAAACTCTGGCAGCAATCCAGCCTGCCAAGTTTGTTTTTGGTTAGTCCTTAACGTTGACCTCTGCAAGAAGGGCGTGGCACAAGCAGTCTCTTTTATAATCAGGAGAGGATCTTAATGAGCATCAGCTGAGCGCAATCACCTCCTGTAATTACGCAGTTGTTCTTGACGCCGAGTAGCCCTTCGACGGCGTGCATCCCGGAACAACTCACAGGTGTATTCTGAATCACTCACTCTTGTCTCCTCCCCACTGATCCAAGGCTCAGGCGTCACCTGGTGACCAACTAGTCTTTCTGTGCCCTGCTCGGAGTCAGAACCCTGTCCAGGGTCCTCCACCTCCTCCAGGGCCGACTCATAAGACCCCTCGCTGTCGGAGTCTGGCGGCAGCTCCAACGGCACCTGCCAGGCCACAACAATTACCATCTACAAGTTCCAATGATTTCATTGAAATAACAGAAAATGTGCTATAATCCTGAAATGCAAACTGCTCATCTTTGCAATTTCATATATGACTTGCTCCCCTTGCCCTCTCTCTCCACATGCTCTTGCCCAATCCCAAATGTATTTATGATCACAAAATAGAAGAATATTTTTCTTTTGAAAAGTAACACATATTTTTCCATGCAGAAAAACCCAAGCTGATTGGCCACCTATGAGAGGAAATCTGTCTTGCTTTATCTGGATTCCATTAGAATGCAGGAATGTGTTTCTCCATCAAGCAGTTGGAATCAACAACTAGTAAAAAAAAATACAGGGAATGATATTCCATTTTCTACATTATCTGTTTATTTTGAAATCTGAATTAGATAATTATTAAAAAATGTTAAATAATTCTGCTTAGAAGAACAAAACCCTCCAAAAATCAGAGACAGATTGCTTTATTTAACTTTTCTCAGTTTGCAATTCCAATTATTAAGCTTGCTGCTGATGAAGAGACACCAAAATGCTATTTTATAGAGCATAAGATTAGATATCAGCAACATAGTTCTATTTTTGGATTTCAATTATTGAAAAATACTATGTTATTAATAATAACATTAATTTCACCTGCTTCGTTGCTGGATTGCAGATCTCAGAAATATTAAAAGATCTTATATTTGAATTTACATCTCTGGAATATTTTATTTGTTATGGAATAAGAATGGTTGGAAGAACCATTAATGGAAAAAATAATAGAATCACAGAACTGAAAAGTATATTTAAGCTAAACCCAATCCATTGCTCAATGCAAAAATTGAAATCCAAGTACCACTTTTTCTTCTAACTGTTTTACTATTGAACTCCACATATTTTAATAAGTTTTCCTAATATTCAATCAGAATCTACCATCTTACAATTTAACATAATCAGTTATAGAGCCGAGGTGGCGCAGTGGTTAGGGTGCAGTACTGCAGGCCACTTCAGCTGACTGTTATCTGCAGTTCAGCGGTTCAAATCTCACCAGCTCAAGGTTGACTCAGCCTTCCATCCTTCTGAGGTGGGTGAAATGAGGGCCCAGACTGTGGGGGCAATATGCTGACTCTGTAAACCGCTTAGAGAGGGCTGAAAGCCCTATGAAGTGGTATATAAGTCTAACTGCTATTGCTATAGTTTATAATCTGGATGCTACATATCAGGTCTTGTCATTCACTTTAGATACTATGTTCTTCAGCCAAACATTTTTAAAACATGAACATATCAAACTCTCTCAATCTATCTAAAGGAGATTTAGCATCTGGTATCCAGTTTATCCTTGGAGGGGTTTTTTGCATTGTTTTAGGAAGAGCCGAGGTGGCGCAGAGGTTAAATGCAGCACTGCAGGCTACTTCAACTGACTGCAGTTCTGCAGTTCGGCTGTTCAAATCTCACCAGCTCAGGGTTGACTCAGCCTTCCATCCTTCCGAGGTGGGTAAAATGAGGACCCGGATTGTTGGGGGCAATATGCTGACTCTGTAAACCGCTTAGAGAGGGCTGAAAGCCCTATGAAGCGGTATATAAGTCTAACTGCTATTGCTATTGCTATAGTGTCTCTAAAACTGTATGTAATATATGTTGACCAGAAGGTCACAAGCCAGATATTAAACATGTCAAGCACTAGGAGTGAAACTAAGTGAAAATAGATTATCCTTCAGTCTGTAGCTTGATACTGTTAGGTTTTTAAGCTTGATTGTCAACATGCTAATGACGGATAGGGACTGCATAATCCTATATGTATAACCTCTTCTCAAGAACTGATCAAATATAATTGCATCAAGCCAGACAGACAAAGAGACAAATCCTCAATTTATCCAAGTTTTTCAATAAATTAGGGCAAGAGTTGTTATTTTATTGATTTGGCAAACCACATTCGAGCATTAATCTGCCATTTGCAATTATGATTCAACTAGCTAAAAAATTCTTCACACTAAATAACTATACCAAGCTTTCTGTCCTAAAGGGAGGGATGGAATGAGTGTTTCCTAATAAAAAGCAAATATTTTGGTGTCACGGAGAAAGGCTAAACCTAAAATAAAAATAATAATTAGAATTTCAAACTATTATCTTCTCCTGCTCAGTCTGAAATAAAGAAACTTGCCAAAAAACAATTAATATCCGAGTCTAATGATGACATCAACTGTCCCTTAAAAAGCAGTCAAATCATCCAATGTCTGACAGATAAAAGACAAGTACTCCATACCATACTAAACTCAGGAACAAACACAAAATATTATCCTGAGATTCCTCCTAATGTCTCAGTACAATTTCAGCCAATGCAATTTATGTCCAATGCTGATCAGTGCAAAAAATGTGTCAGTCTAAACATCAAACGTTCAAAGACATAAAAATAAGTTGTTATTCCTGACATTTGAAATGAAACATTTCTTTGAAAATAAACTAGCCCTTCCGTATAAATATAAAATTTTCTATATAGCCAAAATATCGCCCATTATTTCTGACTAAACTTTGATTGGCTATTGTTTGCCCACAAGTGTTGTCACTCTGGACAGTTTCAGATAAAATCACTATCCAATTTTAATCTTCTCCCTTGAAAAACCATTTTTTTTTTACTATTTCCTATCAGGAGAAAGGTAAGATTACTTAGAAAATGGATGTTTACTTTGATTTTGAGATGGAAAAACCATCAGCTGAGTCACATGGGTGATGTTGTTGGGGATAATAAAAGAGAAAACATCCATAACATGAATTCTGACCAAACTGTATGTATTTTAATATATTTTCCTTTCTTTTCTTCTTGTCTTAGTTATTTTAAAGTAACACCAAAGTTAGAAACTAATATACTATTTTGATCATTAATTGTGAGATGAGATTTTTTTAAAAAACTGGTAAAATGTATGAAGCATTTTTAGTTCAGTCCTGACTGAAATGATTGTTTCTGTTGCAGTGCGGGGAAAAAATGACACTTAGACTACAACAATGTTCTAATTTACTTATGTGTAAAAGGGATTAAGCATGCAGACAACTGCCCTTATTAAGTGAACCTAATCAAGTTTATTCACAAATAAATTCCATTGATAAATGGAAAATCTACATGACATGGATAGAGATATTAATTGCAAGTGTTATAAGCCACGGGTATGACATTTATATCACACCATACTTATGTGTTGTGGCCCAGCAGGAGCCGTTGGAGCTGCCACCAGACTCCGACAGTGAGGGGCCTGATGAGTCGGCTCTGGAGGATGTGGAGGACCCTGGACAGGGTTCTAACTCTGAGCAGGGCACAGAGAGGCTGGTTGACCACCAGGGGGTGCCTGAGCCTTGGACCAGTGGGGAGGAGACAAGGGAGAGTGATCTGGAAGCCAGCAGTGAGTTGTTCCTGGATGCACGCCATCGAAGAGCTAATAGGCATCAGGAACAGTTGCGCAAGTAGAGGTGGTAATTGCACTCAGCTGGTGGTCATTAGGCTCCTCTCCAGACTATAAAAAGACTGCTTGTGCACACGCCCCTCTTGCAGAAGTCAATGCAGGAATTAATGTCAGAGAACATTATTGTGAGCTTGGTAGGCTGGATTGCTGCCATGGCTTATCTGTGCTGGATTGCTGCCCAAGCTTGTCTGTGCCAGTTTGCTGGCAAGGACCTGTCTGTCTATTAATTAAATGCCGTAACTTATCTTTGGCTCAGAGTGTGCTTGGGTGTGGAACGAGGGGGGTCAGAACACTTATTTGTTTAATAAATAAAATAAAACAAATGTGTTCATGAGAAGATTGTAAATTAAATTGCATATTTCTTTTCCTTGAGAAGATGTACTGAAATACTGAAAATACAACTTCGGCAACAGAGTGGTCAATGCCTGGAATGCACTACCTGATTTTGTTGCCCAAACCCCCAAAACTTTAACCTTAAGACTGTCTACTGCTGACCTCATCCCATTCCTAAGAGGTCTATAAGGGGCGTGCATAAGCGCACCAATACCCCTACTGTCCCTGTCCTAATGTTTATTCATATCCATTTCATGTATTCAAAATCATATTTATCCTTACTTATATATGTTGTCTAATACATGCTTGATGAAATAAAGAAAATAAAAATAAATAAAACATTGCATTTGTTGATAGAGCTGGCTGAGGAACTCTGGGAGTTGAAGTCCACAAGTCTTAAAGTTGCCAAGGTTGGAGACCACTGGACTAGATGACCTCCATGGTCCCTATGTTCTATGAATTAGCCAGAGAAGAGCTCATTTAAGTTCTAAGTATTGTTTTTTTTTGGCCTCGGCTCTGTCATTTTTGATATTTGTTTTGAATATTATCAAAAAGTTACCAAAGAGTTAACAAGTGTTGCAGTAGTATCTTATAATAATTAGTTCTACATCATGTTGACATGATTTGTGCTCTCTTAGTATGCTATGGTCCTTAGACTCTCTGTACTTGTATTTTTACCCATGCATCTAATGTATTTGAAATAAAAAGTAAAAACAGAGCTTAAAAAGAGAAGAGTGCCACTACACATACACACACACAATCTGTGCGTGTTTGTGTGTGTGTATCTATCTGTATCTGTATCTGTATCTGTATCTGTATCTGTATCTGTATCTGTATCTGTATCTGTATCTATATCTATTTATCATCTATCTATCTATCTATCTATCTATCTATCTATCTATCTATCTATCTATCTATCTATCTATCTATCTATATCAGGGGTGGGTTCCTGCCAGTTCTAACCTTTTCTATAGAAGAGGTTCCACAAATCTACCGTGCCATTTAGAACTGGTTCCATCTCCCTCCCCCTGCCCGTCTGCACATCATCAAAATGAAGAGTGAGAGAAGGATTCTGGGAGTTGAAGTCCACAATTCTTAAAACTGTCAAGTTTGAACACCCCTGGTTTTTTTTCTAAAGGTTAGGGGTGCAGTGGTCTTGTAACTTGACAGCTTTAAGACTTGCGTGCTTCAAATGCCAGAGTTTCTGAGCCAACGTTTTGGTTGCTAAGCAAGAGCATTGTTAAGTGAGTTTCACCACATTTTACAATTTGGCCATGCCCACCCAGCCACATGACTGGCAAGCCACTCCCACCCAGTCACAAAGCCAGCAAGCCACTCCCACAAAGCAGGCCACACCTACAGAAGAGGTTCTAAAAAAAATTTGAAACCCACCACTGGGTTATATAATGTTCCTTTTCATTTTTTCCCTTTTCTCTCTCTCTCTCTTTATGGTAAACAAGTCAAATGAACAAGTCAGGACTGTTTTAAACTGCAAAGCTGTCCTCATTAATTGCATCTGATATGAAACAATTAACAGAATCCAATCATTTGCATTTTAATAACATTGTAACCATCTGGTAAATTAATCCATTCATCTAGATGAGCTGAGTATCAGGCTGTGGCACACGGAGTTCTCTGAAATGTTTATGCCATTGCAGGAGATTTCAGAGCCACGTTCGGCATAATTCCTCATACTTAAGAAGCAGCTACAAAGTCAGATAATGCAAGCATGACAGATTTCTTTCATTAAAGGATGACAAGAAGGGTGGGAAGAAGTCATGCAAATCACACGTTGACTCCTGTAATGCTTCCAGATTCTCCTCCAATTGCTATACTAATGCTCTACACCAGGGGTATCAAACTCACACCATCATGGAGGCATCATGTGATGTATTGGGACTCCCCCCCCTTTCGCTAAACCAGGCCTGGGCGTCGCCAGCGCGTGATGCACCCTGCCCACGGGCCGGGAGTTTAACAGCCCTGCTCTACACAATGACATTTCCAAATGTAAGCCTACCTAAATATATACCCCAAAGTGACTTCCCTAGCCTAGCCTGAATCTAATACTAAACTGGCACTATAAGGATCACCTAGAACTGTGATGGTGAACCTAGAACTGTGATGGTGAACCTAGAACTGTGATGGTGAACCTAGAACGGTGATGGCGTGGCAGAGGTGGCACACAGAGCCCTCTCTGTGGGCATGTGCACCATTGCCAGCTGTTCTTCTGGTTTCTGTCACACATGCTAGTCTTTGTGGACAGCGGAGCACTGGAAAATGGCCAAAAATCAGGGCATTTTTGGGGATGTTTTTGACCATTTGGGGCGCATTTCTTGGGCCAAAAATGGCTTGAATCACCCCTAAAACAGCCCGAAAAATGGCCTGAAAATGACTAAAAAAACAGTGGGTTTCCAGTGCTCCGGCACATAAAAAGCCCAGCTTACTAGAGTGCATGCGTGTGCCAGAAACCTGGCCAGCTGGTTTTCAGGTATCCGGTACTCCAGTGTGCACTCATGCACATGCATGGATGTGCTGGTTTGGACACTTGGTGCTGAAAAGGTCCGCCATCACTGACCTAGGAAATGCTGGATGAAGACATTCTCCTGTCCTCTATAGAAAGTACTATGTTGGGTAGATGTTCTGACCCCCTTCGTCCCACACCAAAGTACGCCGAGACAAAGATACTTCAAGGATTTATTAACACACAGACCGGACCTTGGCAGCAATCCAGCACAGATTAGACATTGGCAGCAATCCAGCACAGACTGACCTTGGCAGCAATCCAGCCTGCCAAGCTAGCCATGATAGCTTCTCCAGCTCTAGTAAATATGTTGATTATTCCATCTGCCATGATGAAAATGTAAAAATGTAAAAGGAAAAAGGCAAGAGCTGCTGAGGTCAGGCTGGATTAGCTGCTGCCAGAGTCCCCAATGGACGACTCTGCTTAACTGTTAAAAAAAAAAACCTCTAAAAAAACACCCTCTACAGGAGGAGGCGAGAGAACCACGTGCCTCATCTACATAAGGGATTTTTCGGTTTTTAACCCTTGCTTAACGCTGCTCGAGTGATCATAAAGTCAGACTAAATGAGGCACCTGGTTCTCTCGCCTCCTCCTATAGAGGGCACCTTTTTAGAGGCTTTTGTTGTTTCTATCATTTTATACAATCACTTATATACTGTGCATAAAAAAAAAAGAAAAAAGGAAAAAAAAACCCCACATAACACTTCATTCCCCCATACACCCTCTCTTCTCCCCCTCCAACTTTCCTTTCACCCCTCCAGCATTCCCCTCTTCTACTTCCCTACCCCCTCAGACATCTCCCCCTCCCTCCATTTCACCCTCCATACATTCCCTCTCACTCCCTCTTTACTTCTCCCTTCTCTTTCCCTCTTCTCCTCACTTTGGTGTATCCATACAATTCAATTTGTTTTTTACAATAAAAGTAGAAAAAGAAAATAAGAAAAAAAAAGAAAAAAGGAGCCGCAGTACACAAGTGAATTCTTATTGTTCTAAGGATTGAAACTGTAATTCCACCCTCCCCCCTCCCCCCTATAATCCCCCCTCCCTAACCCCCTTACGGCTTCGCAGGTCCCATGCCCGGCATAATTCTTTAACAAGCATTTGAGTATAATAAGGCCAGCAAACTTTAAAATTAAAAAAATAAAATAAAAATAAAGCCAAAAAGAAAAAGGAAAAATAGTAGAAAATAAGAAATAAAAAACACCCACACTCACACACAAAAAGAAGAAAGAAACAAAAAGGGTCAATAAACCCACTACGTTAACACAGCTTCCCATTATCTGTAAATCTTAAACAATGTGACTCATTCCAAATTTCGATTATTTTGCTACTTGCAGGGTTTCAAACTGTATTAGAGCCAGGTAAGTTGATCAATTAGAATTCCCCAACTAAAAGTCTCCTTGCTTTGCCTATCTATTCAGACCTTTAATTTATCTCTTTTTTATCCAAATATCCAAACCTTTCTATAACACCATTAAACTCAAATACTTCTTTCATTTTTCATTTCCAACACCTCCCTTTCTATCCTTACCCACCTCCACATATAAATTTTTACCTTCCACCCTGCCTTTATCCATATCCACATATATATTTTATCCACATTCATTGCTCCTCCCATGTTTACTCCACTTTCCTGAAGATTCTCCGACCAATCTTTCTTAACTTTATATTGATATAGCAACTCAAACAAACATCAGCTTGCGTTCTAGCCCCAGGTAATCTAATTAAACTTTCGCTGCCCTTCCCTCTCCCACGCACCTCCCAACTCCGTTCGTCCCAAACCGCAACTCAAAAAGATCACAATTTCCGCTCTCCTCGCCTAAGAAAATAGTTCATGCACAATTTGAGTTAGAGTTCAGACAAAACTTCTGTACAATATATGTCCACAATCAGCAACGCTTCTTTCAGTCTCCATGTCTCATCATTGATATGCCACTTTTCCATTTTATCCCAGACAGAAATCATAAAACTTTAAAAACATCGCTTAGTCTTTATTCTTTAGTCTTCTGCCCTTCCGGAAGAGAAAAACAACACCCTCCGCCTTGTAGCCACGTGTCTCGCTGTTTGTCTTCTCCTTCTCCTTGCCTCTCCCCAGATCCGGATGAATCAGGAAGTCCCGCCTTCAGGGTCTCGTAGTAAAATTTTCGGGCTTCACCGACGGAGTTAATGCGGTGTTTTTGGTTGCCAAATGTAACTGTAATACCAGCTGGGACTTCCCATTTGTATGGAATCTGAGAATTTCTGAGTTCTTCGGTTAAGAAAGCGTACTGTCTTCTTGTTCTTAATATTTGAAATGGTATCTCTTTAAAAACAATCAAGTCCTCCCCATCAATTATCAACCTCTTTCCGTAAAGCCTCTGTATTATCTCATTTCTAGATTCCCTTGTAGTAAAGTATATTATTATGTCCCTCGGAAGCTGTCGCTGTTTTGCTACCCAGGAATTCTGGCGGTAAATTCTTTGAATCTGCCAATCAAAGTTAAGTCCCGGACTTCCCACCAAGCGACTGAAAGCCTCAAAGAATGTCTGTTTCAAATTCTCCTGTTGGTTTTCACGCAGTCCTCTAACTCGTATAGCAAAGGCAGCCTTGTTATAATTTATCATGACAAGTTCTTTTTGGGCAGATTCAATTTCCTGTTCTAACATTTGGATTTTTGATATCAGATTAAGATTAGTTTCTTCCAAAAGTTCCAATTTGTCCTCCGTTTCAGCAATATAATCTGTCATGACTGTCATTACTCCGATCATATCCTGCTTTGCCTGAGCAATTTTAGCATCAAATTGATCACATAAATCCGATATCAGTTGATTAATCTCCTGTCTGAAATCATTAAGCGTTTTGAGAAGGAATTCTTGTGTTAGCAAATCTCCCGTGGAGGGTGTAGGAGACAAGGGTAGCGACTTCATAGCAGTTTTTGGAGATATGTTATTAAGGAAGCGCTTCTGTTTAGGTTTGGGAGCCATTCCAGAATAAGAATAAAAGACAAGCAATCAAGCGAGCCAAAAATCAAAGTCTGTGCTCCCCTCAGTTAATCTTTTAGCAATTAGTACGGAGAAGCCTTCAGGAGGGTAGGGCTTACTAGATACGTCACATCAAACACAAAAGCTACGAGATCGCCATCTTGTGACGCAGCTAAAAAAGAAAGGGAGCCTTTTGCGAAATTGAAGCTGGTATTTTAAATAGTAATAGAAGAAATTCCTCGGGAATGGTCCCCGCCCGGATTGGCTTTTAAATAGCTTAGCTTTGTCCTGGGGGGGGAGGCAATCTGCCTAGGCTGCAAAAAGGGCAGCGCGGAAAACTGGCCGGAGTAAAGGCTCAGCTAATGTTGAATCTCTTCTCCATTCACAGCAAAAAAAAAGCTATGAATTACAAAGAGATCCTAACGACTGACCTCCTCTCTGCCCCTTTCTGCCAGAAAGGGGAGATATCTATAGATCTTATAAGATATACGAACCAGAGTCCTGGCAGGAGCTTTTTTGAGCTCCCGACGGCGGCAGCTCCTCCCCTCGAAGCCCCTCATTAGAGGCTTTTTTAAACAGTTAAGCACTAAGCAGAGCCATCCACTGTGACTCTGGCAGCAACTAGCTCAGCCTTTTTCCTTTTACATTTTCTTTTCATGATGACAGTGGTGAGGCCCTGCCTCCCCTGCCTCCCCTGACTGCACGTCACTGCTCTGTCCCCACCATTTCCTAGAAAGAGGAAATCTCTAGTATAAATCTAGAGATAGATATGCTCTATGAGTACACATACAAGGTGGATGACATATGTTTCTGACATATTCAGAAACATTTTCAGATGTGGTCCTGTGATTAATGTACACAACTAAATGGAATATCTCAGAAGCTGTGACAGTATGCCTGGTTCCCATCACAATCAGAATCTTTAAATTCTGCTTAAATTCTCTTTTCTTTAGATCTTGCTAAAGAAAGCAAGTCCTGCTTTATCTAGCAGAACTGATGCATTTCTCAAGGTGAAAAATAGTGTTTCCTACAAAACAAGAAAGGCTTCAGGAAATCTGTCAATTGACCTTAGACTAAGAAAATGGCATGCATTTACACATTTGGTCACCTCTAGAAAAGAACCCGAAACCATATTGGGACCTGTCAGATTAGGGAATTAGGAAATCAATAATCACTGGTTTTTTTCATAAAACGCACTCCAGGAACTGGTACCTCTGCTTCAGAATCTGGATTTGATTCTTAATGCATAGATTCTCTTGATATAGGAACAGAAAGAAATAATTTGAGACAGATGGAGGTAGGGAGGTGTTAAGGCAGTGGTGGGTTTCAAAAAATTTTCGAACCTACTCTGTGGGTGTGGCCTCCTTTGTGGGAGTGGCTTGCCGGCCATGTGACCTGGTGGGAGTGGCTTGCCAACCATGTGTTCTCTCTCTCTCTCTCTCTCTCTCTCTCTCTCTCTCTCTCTCTCTCTCTCTCTCTCTCTCTCTCTCCTTCCTTTTGTCTCTCTGCCCCTTTTTTCTTTTTTTCTTTCATCTCTCACTTTTTCTTTCTTTTTTCTTTTTTATTTATTTATTTCTTCCTTTCTTTCTCTTTCTCTCTCTGTGTGAGTCTGTCTGTCTGTCTGTCTGTCTGTCTGTCTGTCTGTCTCTCTCTCTCTGTGTGTATGTGAGTGGTGGGTTTCAAAAAAAATTGGAACCTCTTCTATAAGTATGGTCTGCTTTTCGGGTCCACTGGTGGAACCTCTTCTAACCGGTTCGGTAGATTTGATGAACCGGTTCTACCGAACTGGTGCGAACTGGTAGGAACCCACTTCTGTGTTAAGGTAAGACCATTTTGAAAAGTATCTATCATGCAGCAATCACAGGAGCCGTATATGGGATAGCATTTCTGTCTGATTGTTGCCACCTTCTGAAAACAAACAAATCACCCAAAAATAGAAGGAGACTGTTTTGAAAGAATTCAGGATATAAGATTCGCAGAAAGCCTTCTTTAATCAGATTCATTAAAAGAGATTAGTTTTCTGTTCTGACCCCCTCATTCCACACCAAAGCACACTCCAAGCCAAAGATAAATTACGGCATTTAATTAACAGACAGACAGGTCCTTGGCAGCAAACCAGCACAGACAAGCTTGGGCAGCAATCCAGCACAGATAAGCCGTGGCAGCAATCCAGCCTGCCAAGCTCACCATAATGTTCTCCAACATTAGTTCCTGCATTGACTTCTGCAAGAGGGGCATGTGCACAAGCAGTCCTTATTATAGTCTGGAGAGGAGCCTAATGACCACCAGCTGAGTGCAATTACCTCCTGTAACTGCGCAACTGTTCCTGATGCCTATTAGCTCTTCGGTGCCGGGCATCCAGGAACAACTCACTGCTGGCATTTGGCTCACTCTCCCTTGTCTCCTCCCCACTGGTCCAAGGCTCAGGCGCCTCCTGGTGGTCAACCAGCCTCTCTGTGCCCTGCTCAGAGTCGGAATCCTGTCCAGGGTCCTCCACATCTTCTAGAGCCAACTCATAGGGCCCCTCACTCTCGGAGTCTGGTGACAACTCCAACGGCTCCTGCTGGACCACAACAGTTTTCTAATCTTGACAACTGAATATTTAACACTTTAGGATCTAATTTATCTCTGACCCCACCAGAGCAATCTTCCTTCTCTTGATTACAACCTCTTGATGAACAGGAAAGGTAATGGAAAATGTACAGATCGTTTTGAGTTTGCAGTTTACATTTTCCCATGCAGTAAGTGGGTCAGCTGTGGATGTGTAACGGAATCCCAATTTGTAGCTCTCAGAGGGCTCTCTAATTTTACTAATGAATCCTGGTGGTGCTATTCCTGAAAATCAGTGGTATAGTTTTCCACAGTAAGTGAGACTCTTAACATCACTCATTTAGATAATGACTATAAATTTGATAAATCAACAAACAAAAATAATCCATACTGAACATTGAACAAACTATTAAATAATTCTTCTAAATAACACATTCGAAAGAAAACTTTGAAAATGTTCAAGTTTAATCCAATCTGATATGTTTAGAATCCGATAGGTTTAGAGATAAGTACTGTGTGTGGGGGGAAAAGATATATTGAGAAGTAGATATTTGCTAAAAAAAACAAGTACACTTAAACTTAATATTTAATTACATATTTTAATCTGGACTTTCATGCATAGGTTCTTTTTATTTAATTGAAGATTTCTGTAGAAGCTGTTGTAAAACTGTCTTTGGAGGATAAATATACATTTTCTTAGTCTGGGGAGGTTAATTTATTTCAGGAGTTGGTATGGAATACAAAAAGGCAATTTCTTTTCTCCAAGCAACTACCAGGAATGTTTCTAAGGTAGGATGCAAATGATTCTATTCTTCATAACCTTGGGAGGTAAATACACTGTGTCCTCCTCTCTCAAACTGATTCTAAACCCCAGACCAGTAAATTTGTTTGAAGGATCCCTTTGTATCTATGCTCCCCACCACAACCAGTTAGGACTTATGATTTTCTTAATGCAGTATAGTACAATCACTCCTCTCCTCCCAACTTTGTCCTGATTTTTTATATTATTTTGGGGAGGTCTTTAACATTCATGTAGTTTCACATTTTTAATATTAATGTTTATGATATGTAAACTGCCTTGAGGGAGGGTTTTGTTCTTAATTTTGAACAGTGATTTCAAATCAAAATGAATTAACAGCGTCGTTGAAAATCAAAATTCGAATTGACTAATGTAAAGGTACCTATTTACAATATTCTAATATAGCTATTTGAAAACATTACAGTATTTATTTTCTTTATATTTACATGTATGCACATATGAAACACAATTTTCTCTTATACCAGGTCATGCTATTTGAATAAACCATAGTAATCTAGTACTCTGAATGCTTTTTATGATATCCAGAAGAAGATATTTCCATCACATGCAAATTAATGTTTTTTATATGGAAAACAGAAGTTGTGCAACCGCGCCTCAAGAAAGAATGTTATCCTGCTTAACCTCTATATGTTTGGCCTTCGGCTCCCATCAGCATGACCATGAGACCAAGGACCTATAAAATAAACAAAAAATTAAGAAACATCAATTAGGTTAATCAAAGGATATGAACCGGCATGGTTATGGAAGGTAGGATAGAGGAATATTCAACCAAAGTTCAGGAAGACTTCTTGAAACCTAGCATCCACTTCTCCTCTTCCCTGTCTAGGACATTATCTGTTGAAATGACTTGCATTGGAAATTTTGGTCTACGTATCACTAGCAATATTGCAAATCAAAATAGAGTCATCTTAATGGAAAGTAATCGTCTTAAATTAGAGTGTTATTAGGAATATCTTTCTTATTAAACTTCTATAAATGCTTACATGTAATAGTAGTTGAATATATACTTTCCCCATTTAAAATACCATAACAGGCACCAAATAAGTCTTACTCAGAGCTATAGGGTGCAATCTTTTTTTTCCATTAAAAATTAATATGATAGCCAGCATATTAAAAATAGCAGTGTCAGTTTGTGGCGATGTTTATCCTAAGACAATTGAAAATACGTTTTTGTGGGAAATTGTTCAGTAGTTTGCTTTATGGGGATCATAGCATAAATTACCTTCATTTTATAAATTATTACTGCTCTTAGCACTTAGTTAATAAAGTTGAAAATAAGGCTACACATCCAAGGGCATGTATTGCATTTAGGTCTTAAAACCCAGATGAGGGCCTGTCAGAATGAATGACAGGCTAGAACAAATGGCCATGAGAAGGATTAAATGCAATTGCTTTGGCTATTTAGGAATCCACCTTTAACAAACACTGAATTAATAATGGGATTAGCTATTATTAGTGCCATTTATATAAAAAAAGAAAATGTGCAACACTTAAGAGTTATTTTACTTTCTTAATTTTTGAATATGGCCATAATCACCATAATAACCAGAAATTATTTGTAAAAAGGAATCCAATTCATATTTTTTTGTAATATGTGCCAAATGTTGTCCAGATGCATTTTAAGAAACCTATGGAAATCAACCGGCCAAATCCATCATGCCCAAATGGATTTCCAGTGCTGGTAGCGTGGCTAAATATGAATTCAATCTACTGCATTCTTTCAAAAGCCTTAAATTTGTTACCATGTTTGCTTTTGATGGCATATGGTAATTAGATTATAACTTGGAGTTTATAAAATGCTGTTCAGTTATGCTAAATTATTGTCAAACCAGTCAACTGAAGGAACAAGAAAATGAAAACAATGAGAATGCCATAGTTCTGTTTTCTGAACACAAGACTGGGAAGGATAATGTCATTAGTCTTAATAACTCGCTGGCTGAGTATGCAGTGACTGGATAACCAAGGCCATATTTCCAGAAAAGGAGTTCATATCCCCAACATGTTTTTCTCTAAAATAAACTGTTAATACACAGGCAATGCCCTTCACTTCACAGCCAGACAATGCTGCCAATTCTGTTTGGAATGGGTCTAGTGATTCTCAGACTGAGTGTGTGCCTTTGGACTAAGCCTGTTACTTTGCAAAGAAAGGAGAAGAAAAGACAAGGAAAAAATGTTTTGAATAGGAGATGAAATGGTGGAGCTACATTTGACCCAGTGGTGGGATTCAGCCGGTTCGCACCTATTCGGGAGGTCTGGTTGGTAACTTTCTAAGCAGTTCAGAGAACTGATTGTTGGAAGAAATCTCCTTTTGTTTTTTCCCACTTTACAGGGCTAATCCTGTAAGGAAGGCAGGAAGGAAACATTCTGGTGTTGTTTCTAGCCTAATCTTTATTGCCCTGCTTACAGAAACTGCCTCTCCGGTTAATCCTTATTCCATTGTAACAGTTAAGGCGAAGTGCCCATCGACCTGAGTGATGTTGAGTTGGCCATGCCCACCCAGTCACATGAACACTGAGCCCCACCTACCCAGCTGGCCATTAGGGCAGAGAACCGGTTGTTAACTTATTTGAATCCCACCACTGATTTGACCTTTTGAAATGGTGAAACTCCAATTACTGGTGAAAAACAACACTGACAATTATTACTGTGTACCATGCACAGATGCTCTCAGAAAGATGTTGCCTGTTAGATTGACCTGTTCCCCTGGTGTTTCTCAGGGCTGCCTGAGCAAATCATGAGGGGCTATGTGTGGAAAGCAATGACATTCGGACCACGGAATGGCTCATCAGATTGCTAGAGCAGGCATGCACAGCTTGTCACTTCAGCACTGAACATAATCTGCAATTGCCTTCCAAAAGTTGCTGCTGAACTGTCATTTTTAATGTAACAGAACGGAGAGGTTCTTAAATAACAATAGACATATATATTGCTCAGGGGTAGTTGCTGCCGGTTTTACTACCGGTTCTACTACCGTGTGCATGCTACTACCATAACATTACAGTTATCCAACATTAGTTAATGTGTTGACTCCTGCAAAAGGGGCGTGTGCACAAGCATTCCTTTTATAGTCTTGAGAGGAGCCTAATTACCACCAGCTGAGTGCAATTACCTTATGTAACTGAGCAACTGTTCCTGACGCCTATTAGCTCTTCGGTGTCGGGCATCCAGGAACAACTCACTGCTGACGTCAGGATCACAGTCCCTTGTCTCCTCCCCACTGGTCCAAGGCTCAGGTGCCTCCTGGTGGCCAACCAGCCTCTCTGCGCCCTGCTTGGAGTTGGAACCCTGTCCAGGGTCCTCCACATCCTCCAGAGCTGACTCATCAGGCCCCTCGCTGTTGGAGTCTGATGGCAGCTCCAACGGCTCCTATTGGGCCACAACAGGTATAATATACAGTTTGGGTTGCTTTGTTTATCATACCTTCCTCCTGTTGTAACACTACCTTATTTTCCCTTTCGTTTCTCCCTCCCTCCCTTCTTTACTTCCTTCCTTCCTCGTTTCCTTTCCCTTCCTTCTTCCCTGTACAGAAGTACAAAGTTGAAAGGCACTGTTGATCACTTTAAGATATTTATCTTCTGGAAACTAAGTTGTTGTTAATTGTCAGCATTTGATGCTTCAATTTAGTATATATATATTGAAGTATAATATATACAAACTTTTGGTGCCAATGACAATTATATTTTATTGCATGCACTTGAAATAAGTTGTTTACGTGATGTTATTTCTTGAAGAAATAGCACAATTAAAAACATTTTTTGCAAGTAGCAATTAAAGCAATATTCATATGGAACCCTTCCTTCCTTCCTTCCTTCCTTCCTTCCTTCCTTCCTTCCTTCCTTCCTTCCTTCCTTCCTTCCTTCCTGAAGAAATGGCACAATTAAAAACATTTTTTGCAAGTAGCAATTAAAGCAATATCCATATGGAACCCTTCCTTCCTTCCTTCCTTCCTTCCTTCCTTCCTTCCTTCCTCAGATAATAAAAAAGAGAGAGACAATTCTCATATCTTAGTTCTGCCGAAAAAGAAAGCAATTTCAGGAATTATTTTCCCTCGCTTCCTCCTGGCAGCTTAGAAATCGCTGATTATAAGACGGACTCCAGAAATGAAAAGCAGTTTATATCTACTTCTAAACAGATGTAATTCCACCAAACCAACACATTTTCTATCTAAAGGAAACCAAGTGCTAAAAAAAATTATGTAGAGTGAATGCAATTTAGCCAATATGACATTCTATTTTATAAGGAAATTTATAAGCAAAGTGTACGTTCGGCGAACCAGTTGTTACACCCGTTGAATCCCACCACGACACACTCAAATATGTAAATTTGCTTATATTTGTTTGTTTTAATATCAGTTCAACTATCAAGCAATAACAATAGCAGACTTATATACCGCTTCATAGGGCTTTCAGCCCTCTCTAAGCAGTTTACAGAGTCAGCATATCGCCCCCACAGTCTGGGTCCTCATTTCACCCACCTCGGAAGGATGGAAGGCTGAGTCAACCTTTGAGCCAGTGAGATTTGAACAGCCGAACTGCAGATAACAGTCAGCTGAAGTGGCCTGCAGTACTGCACCCTAACCACTGCGCCACCTCGGCTCAAGGCCTTCATCTGGAACACTTCTAGCAATTGCAATTTAGTGAGAAGTTTGAGCTTTTTGAAGACCCTTCCCCTCATAAAACTATAAGGTTAACTTTGAAAGAGGCAAGTGTTAAATGCTAAAACCTTTCATGAGAGAGGATTAAACTATTGGGATGTCCAGTCTCGGGATAATGAAAGAGGAGGACATATTTCAACAGCTCCCTCTTTTAAACCTTGTCTTGTAAATAGAAACCCAAGGCTAGACATTGGCAATGATTAATTCTGTTTTTTTTGCTACTAGTTCTAATCCATAAGAAACAAGCACTGACCTTAGAACAGTGTTTCTCAACCTTGGCAACTTGAAGATGTCCGGACTTCAACTCCCAGAATTCCCCAGCCAGCGAATGCTGGCTGGGGAATTCTGGGAGTTGAAGTCCGGACATCTTCAAGTTGCCAAGGTTGAGAAACACTGTCCTAACCACTGCTGGGGAATTCTGGGAGTTGAAGTCCGGACATCTTCAAGTTGCCAAGGTTGAGAAACACTGCCTTAGAAGTTCCTGTAAAAGAGGCGATGATCCCAGAATGAAGGCAGCTACACCTAATTAGGTTATTTACTTTGTGATAATTATGTTGCTTCGAATGAAAACAAGAACTGCAGCTGCTGCAGATGGAAGATTAGGCAGTGGAACAATCTACCAAATATTTCCTGCCTGTGTCACTTGCTTCAAAATTAATGTACTGTACATGGGGCTAATTAAAGTTTGTGGCTGTTCCCTTAAGAAAGGGACAAAAAAAATTAAGTGGCATCTGTGATCATTTTTTTTTTTACTCTAATAGAACAATCTATTCTGTAGTAGGTTGAAGTTTAAAGAACCTGGAGGCTTCTGGCATAGTGTGGAATCTGGCTGCCAGAATGAAACAGCAACAAGAAATGAATGGGGAAAAAAGGGACCTGAGAATAAAGACAACCTCCCCCATGGGTTTAATACTTAAAGGAATGAGGAATGTGACTTAAAGGAATAATGGACTCCCACAGATCCTTCAGAATCCATCTAGGAGATTGCAGAAGCTCCGTGACTACAGGAAGACTGATGAATCATGGCAAAAGACACAGTATAAGCACTGGTGGGTTTCAAAAATTGTTCGAACCTACTCTGTGGGTGTGGCCTCCTTTGTGGGAGTGGCTTGCCGCCCATGTGACCGGATGGGAGTGGCTTGCCGCCCATGTGAACGGATATGAAGATGCCGACGACACTTGTCAGAACCACCTTAAATTACCTCACACACAGCACTGGCATGCATAAGAATAGGATGTAAACTTGTTTTTTAAAAGGCATCTTTGGTTTGCGTTAAAACAACTTCAACACATGCAATGTTCTGATTGCACCACAAACGCAGTAGTCATCCTTACCTTTCACAGAGGCACTGAGTATTATAAATAGGAGCATGATAGTGTAGAATAATCATATCCAAGGACCAGTGGTGGGTTTCAAAAAAGTTTGGAACCTCTTCTGTAGGTGTGGCCTGCTTTCCGGGTCCACTGGGGGAACCTCTTCTAACCGGTTTGGTAGATTTGACGAACCGGTTCTACCGAATAGGTGCGAACTGGTAGGAACCCACCTCTGGTGTGTGTGTTGCATTATTTTGAGGGGACAGAACATTTACAGTTATACAAACTGTATACTCACCACTTTCCATTGTAGCCAAGTGTCATTTCTTCAGTGTTGTCTCATGAAAGATATACTTAAATATTTACAAAATGCGAGGGGGTGATATATTTCTGTGATATACTGTATAGATATAGATGAAAACCTCTGCTTGGACAAAGCTATATGGGCCTCTGTGTTTTGAGCCAACTGAAACATCTGGATATTCTTCAACTGCAGCCTTATGTAGAGCACACTAAAATAGTCCAAATAGGAGGTTTGGACTACGATAAATTTACAAATGTTTGATTGAGTTCATTGTACATCTTTCACCAACAGTGCTCCAGATGTCACTTGATTCACTAGAACTGAATGTTTTCAGGAGCTGGCACCTGCCAGTATCTGTTAGTATCTGGTTCTACCGAATAGGTGCGAACTGGTAGGAACCCACCTCTGAGTATAAGTATCTCAAAGGAGAAGAAGCTCAGCCTGCATCAGCTTGGAGGTCAAGGCTGCTGTAGGAGGGTTGAGGAAATGGGGACAAACAGAACTGAAAACTGCCGGACTGTGACTTAATTCTGATCCGTTCATGGTTCTAGGTGTTTCCTTCACTGCGCAGGATACATGACCCCTCATTAATCTCTTATATCTTTCTTGCTAGATTACCTTTTGCTCTGGCAACCTTTAACCATCAGGAGAAATTTCAGGGGCTTTGCTGACCTGGTTTTTAACTGGGTGCTTTTATTTCTGTTTATTGATTCATTTGTAATTGCATATCCAATGTATTTATTGACTTCTGATTGATTTGTGGTAACATTTTCATTATATCCTTGTAAACGTATTGTGTTATTGTTAAATCCATCAACCTAATAAAACAATCAGAGAAAACAATGGCTTTGACTTCATGAATTAAACATAAGAATAGATTCTTACCATCACATGGAGAATTAAAACGAGGACCACAGAAAATTACACACACACACACACACACACACTAATGTTTGTGTGTGTTTCAGGGGTGGGTTCCTGCCAGTTCTAAGCTCATCTACAGAAGAGGTTCCACAAATCTACAGTGCACTTTAGAACCGGTTCCAGCTCCCTCCCCCGCCCGTCCGCACATCATGAAGATGAAGAGCGAGAGGAGGAATTCTGGGAGTTGAAGTCCACAACTCTTAAAGCTGTCAAGTTTGAACACCCCTGGGATTTTTTTTCTAAAGGGTTAGGGGTGCAAGGGTCTTGTAACTTGACAGCTTTAAGATTTGCGGGCTTCAATGCCAGAGTTCCCGAGCCAACATGACTGGAGGAGGAATTCTGGGAGTTGAAGTCCACAAGTCCTAAAGCTGTCAAGTTTGAACACCCCTGGGGTTTTTTCCCCTAAAGGGTTAGGGGTGCAAGGGTCTTGTAACTCGACAGCTTTAAGACTTGCACATTTCAATGCCAGAGTTCCTTAGCCAACATTTTGATTCCTAAGCAAGAGCATTGTTAAGTGAGTTTCTCCACATTTTACAAGTTGGCCATGCCCACCCAGTCACATGGCCGGCAAGCCACTCTCACAAAGCAGGCCACACCTACAGAAGAGGTTCTAAAAAAATTGAAACCCACCACTGGTGTGTGTTTTTGTGTTTGTGTGTGTGTGTATGTATGTATGTATTGGAGTATACGCAGAAACCTAGCACAAGGATGTCGGGGAAATCATATGTTTTAGAGGCAATACCATTTAATGTTTCCATATATACACATATTACTCAAGGCTTTTTTCTGCATTGTTTGGGATCTTAGCAAGTTAGCTAACCTATATTTTTCCATTATTGACTTCATTCTGTCTAGGAATAGGACAGCTGATATTTATACAATTCTTATTTCTTGCAGACAAGGGGAGGGATGGCTGAAATGAGTACAAACGCTTCTCAAAGGCAGGTTATTAAACTAGCTTTCATAGAGATTATAGTTTTACAAAGGGTTTTATGAGAATATTACAAGGTTTTATAAAATAAAGACTTTCTCAATGAGACAACCATTCTATATTTGTTGTATTGTTGTTAGTTAATGGAATGCTTTTTAAAAAGATGGTGAAATAAATATTCAGTAAATTAATGGTCTAGTGCACATGAGAACTAAGTGGGGTACAAATGTGCTATATTGCAGAACCCTGTGGAGATTTGTTTATGGGCTTTTAAAAAAAAGATGTTTATGAAAGATACCATTTTAGGACTACATTACAGGTGTCAGCGTTTCAAATATCATGCAGAATTAAATCAGAGACCAAGGCAAAACTATTCTTAAAGTTCCAATTTAATAAGACAGACATGTTGGCATCGTGCTATGGATTCCCAATTCTGGAAATGACATCACAATTCCACCCAATTAAAAGTTCATGATCTTGTCCCCACACCCACAATCCATCACATGGTCCAATCTTCTTCTTCCACACTGGCATCCACACCCAGCTGCTTCCGGTCAGGTGTAAAAGTGCGGAGACAAAAGATGACCTTGGTCTTCTAGTAAAGAATGACAACAATACATTCCACAATCCTACTCCTGTCTATTCCCCCCTCCCATCAGCTATACTAATGAAACAACATAATGAAATAAGAGAAAGTGTGGCAGGCCAAAATTCTAAAAGGAATATAAATTCAGGCCTGACAACAGGCTTATCACAAATGCAATGAAAAATTGAGAGCAAATCATTCAGGGAATAAAAAGGCAATCAAAATAAGGAATTCCAAAGGTCCTTTTTCAAGAGGCAACTGGACTTTCCTGAAACTCCAGTTATCTCTTGAAAAAGTACCTTTGGGGCAACCATGACCTGGATGACTGAGAAGCTCCATAGAGAAATAAATAGTAATATTTGCATTGGTGACCAGTACTGTGAATTCTGATATTTAACTTGACATTTAGTCTATAGATTATTCTAACAAGGATCCCGAACTGGACTTTGTATATACCATTTTGAGGACACAGTGAAATAGAATAATTTATTCATGGTGTTGCAAATGTATTTTTGACCTAATCATACATTTCACCACACATTATTTCTTGGCAATGTGAAATGATCATCTGGATTTGGCTTGGTAGCACCATATGTTATATTTCAGAAAGCATAAATGTTCAATTTCTGCTTCAGTCCTTGGTACAGAATTCACTATGGCTTCAAATGTTACTGTTCTTGCCCCTCAAGATACTGTCTCCATAGACAGCAGAGAGTTCACACAAAATGAAACGGTCTTTTTATTATGATTAACTGTTGCTGAGGTGGGGCAGTGGTTAGGGTGCAGTACTGCAGGCCACTTCAACTGACTGTTATCTGCAGTTCAGCGGTTCAAATCTCACTGCTCAAGGTTGACTCAGCCTTCCATCCTTCCGAGGTGGGTGAAATGAGGACCCAGACTGTGGGGGCAACTTGCTGACTCAATTTGCTAAAAATCTGTAAACTGCTTACAGAGGGCTGAAAGCCCTATGAAGCGGTATATAAGTCTAATTAATAAATAAATAATAAACAAACAAATAAATAATATTTTGTTTCCTCTCATAATTATGAACAGAGAATGAAATTACTACTACTTCCATTTTGAAGTTGGGTGATATACCTGCAAACTGCTGAGGCCTGCCTTTATTTGACCAGATTATTTAGTGGAAACAAAAACATAAAACATCCCAAGATGTTAAGCCAGACAGCACTATATAGAAACAAAAATACCATCTCTTCCATAGATATAGTAAAAAAATAGGCATAAATGCAGTACAAGAACAGTAATATTAGTATAATAAAAGTGATACAAATAATAGTGGCTATCACCTACATTAGCAGTAATCTCACTGAACATTTCCCCCAAAAATTTTTACTTCCCGAAGAACTTTTGGTGATTATGATAGACTCCTTCAAAGTGAACACAAATATAATTTCAGAATGACTGTCTCACATAGAAATCTTAAGAAATATGAAATTAACTTCTAATGACTATAATATATTTAATATCATAATATTTCTGACATGCTACATGAATTCAACAGGGCCAGAAATGTTTTGCTATTGATTTTCATTTGTACTCAGAGTTCCATGCTCCTTGCTGCAGTGTCTAACAATAGTTAGCCACCATTGATGGATTCCAGTTGACCTAATACTGTTTTTCCATTGTGGCAATGTCCTGGTAAAACCTGTCATGATATTCATCATCGACAGCACCTAAATTTTTGGGAAAGAAGCCCAGTGCTAAAAAGAAATCTTCAGTGACAAGTTGCACGTCATGGTCTTATATACTGTAAGATGTTTGTCAATGAACTGAATGTAATTTGGTGCCAAGAAAATTCTCAACAACATCCTTGAATACTTTCCAGGTGATTTTCTCTGGCCCCACTAACAGATCTTGGAGATATTTCAGAATTGGAATGGAGGAAAGAGAACCACTTGATGTATCTGATCTGTGGACCAACAAAAGTACCTTTATTAATCTTGGCATCAGTTACTCTTGCAAACATCCATCTCAAATGATGAAAACCTTCACCTTCCTCATTTATCGCTTTCCCAAAGTTTTTCACCAGCCCATGTTTTATGTGAAGCAGAGGCAAAAATGTTTTTGTTGGGTCAACAAGCAGTTTATAGGCCACATTTTCTGTCCTAGAACTAAATTCTTTTGGAGGGTTCATTTCTTTGTAACATAACGCGATTGTTTTGCACAGCTGTCCCTTTCACATATGTAACAATAGCACATCCTATATCTGAGCTGCACTCTCGTCAGCAGAGCCACTACTTATAGATCTTCCAGATCTTCCAGTTGTACTTGGTATACTGGATTTGCTTCAACAACAGTGCCGTGTTTTTGTATGTTTCTTTTATGTGAGTAGCATGGCCAACAGGTACTGAAGGTTATACATTCCCATTGTATAAAAACAGAAGATTTCTGTAAAAAGGTATTTGATAGATTAAATTACAGGTTATTTTTCATGATAGCAATAGCAGTTAGACTTATATACCACTTCATAGGGCTTTCAGCCCTCTCTAAGCGGTTTACAGAGTCAGCATATTGCCCCCAACAACAATCCGGGTCCTCATTTTACCCACCTCGGAAGGATGGAAGGCTGAGTCAACCCTGAGCCGGTGAGATTAGAACCGCTGAACTGCAGAACTGCAGTCAGCTGAAGTAGCCTGCAGTGCTGCATTTAACCACTGCGCCACCTCAGCTCTGATTAGCAATTAAAGATCTATAAGATAGACCCAAAAGTATCCAGAAAGCGAAATCTTGGTGGGAGGAATAGAATAATTTTATAAATTTTATAAATTTTATAAATTTTATAAATTTTATAAATTTTATAAATTTTATAAATTTTATAAATTTTATAAATTTTATAAATTTTATAAATTTTATAAATTTTATAAATTTTATTAAGTTTATTAAGTTTATTAAGTTTATTAAGTTTATTAAGTAAGTTTATTAAGTTTATTAAGTTTATTAAGTTTATTAAGTTTATTAAGTTTATTAAGTTGTTTATTAAGTTGTTTATTAAGTTTATTAAGTTTATTAAGTTTATTAAGTTTATTAAGTTTATTAAGTTTATTAAGTTTATTAAGTTTGTTAAGTTTGTGAAGCATGAATTAGATAACAGATATAAATATAAACATGATTATTTGGGTCCATGGAATCATCTTCACAAGGGCATACATGCTGCTATAGAGGGTAATGAATCCAACCTGTCTGTATTAACCTCACTCCAGAGGGCAATGTATCCACTCTGGCCAAGATGAAGCCCTGGAGATATTTCAGAATTGGAATGGAGGAAAGAGAGATGATAGCACAATTGGCACATGGTCTTTTGAAAAATATCCATGGACTTTGGAGTTGGATAGGGGCATAGAAATGCATATCCCAGACATCTTCCTGGCACTGTCAAACTCTAATGGGTAAGAAAGTATCTAAAGAGAGATCTGAAAACTAGAATATGTTAATAGATCTTGTTAGCCAGGTTGATTTAAAATGATCTATGGAAATTTGTGGGGATAAACCCATGGGAAATAAATGGAGCTATACCAAGCTTTGGCATCCATGGAAACCAAATCTTTCTGTAATGATAAAGCAGCATTCTGGTATATCATGGAAATGTAAGAATAGCTTTGATAAATTTGAATTGGACAGCTTCCAAGGTACTGAACTTTATGAAACTACAAATCTGAATACCGTAAAGAAGCTGAGAAATAACTTAGCATGAAAGGTCTTTCAAGGAACACTGGGCTGTTAGGAGAAATGTGTTTTCCAAGTTAAGAAGGCATTCCAGTACATCTATAATCTGCTTTACTGGGGTCTCATTTGCTGTTTATCCAACCTAAAGTTGTGTCGTACCAAAATTGACACTTTAATTATCTGATAATTTATTAGAAATTATTCTTTTAGACAAAAGGAAGTCAATGCACTCAATGCCCTTTTATTCACACATGGGAGACAAACAAAGTCACTGCATCATTTACAAATAACAAAGCTGGAATTGTATCATCTTGACATTAGAGAGTGATAAGTAGAAGATACAAGAGCCTCAATCAATCAATCAACCAATCAGCTAATTACTATAGTAAAACTAAAAGTAAAGTGAAGTAAAGTAAAGGGACTAGAATGCACTCTTGCTTTTCCATTTCGGGGTTGGAAATGACTCCAGAAAGATGAGCCCAGGGAAACAACCGATTCTCAATGTGGTATTAGATTAAATAATCTGATAAAAAGGAACTGTGTGCATTTTATCCATTTGGGATCCCTGTGGCCTCCCTCTTGGAATCAAAACACAGAAAGTCTGCAAAAGAGGTGTCTTTGGATAGTAAGATGCATTTTTCATCTAAAAGAACCAAACCATGGCTCAATATTGAATTATTCCTCTAAATCTTGCCTGCTACTTAGCAATTTTTTTTATGTTGCCTTTTGTTATGTTGTGTTGTTTTTTATGTTGCCTTTATTTATCAGCACAAATGCAACACACACACAGACGCACATATGTGTGTGTGTGTGTGAGAGAGAGAGAGGGGGAGTGGCCTTCTTTACTTTGCAACAAGCTTTGATCTCTTGATTGTTTGTTTGCTTATATAATTTTTATGGCCACTTAGTTCATATGACGATTTTAGGCAGCACAGAAGAATCCATTAAAAAACATGGTTAAAATAAAATTACACCTCCCCCATGTGCCAGATTAAATGTGCTTGCAATTCAATCCCCATCCTAGACCCACATGAGAGAGGGTAAATATCAGATTGATGGGAATCTATATCATGGGGTCGAGATAGTATGAGTGATACTGACAACGTTATAATACCTGCTCAGAGGAATCAGCTAAACAATTTGGGAGCAAAGTTGAACATAACACAGCAGACAAGTTTCATGCCACTGTAGAAGATAATTTATTCTAAATGCATCTTCTTTTTGTGGCCTGAAGAGGAGAATGGGTTACAACTAGAAACTAAATAGTTGCTTTAGGATTCAGGCTAGCAAATTAGAAGTAGCCCTTGATTTATGACTACAATGGGTAGCAGAACATCTATCGCTATGTGAGGGAATTGTTAAGTAAGTCACACCCAATTTAGTGAACTTTTTTGCCATGATTGTTAAGTGAATCACTTCATTAATTGAAGCACATAGTCATCAAGTGAATACAGCTTCTCCCATTGACGTTTCTTGTTGGAAGCCTTCTGGGAAGGTCACAAATTGCAATTACATGACCCCCCTGGATGTTGCAATAAATCCATGCCGGTTGCCAAGGGTCCAAATTTTGAACACATGACTTCAGGAATGCTGAAACAATTGTAAATTGAGGCCATTAATTGCCTTGATGATATGTCCTCCTTTCCTCTTCACACTCATGATGTATTCATTGCTAATATTCTTGATTTCCATGTGCCTGATAACAGCTTGATTGATGCCCAGGTATTTGCAGTGATCATCTTCATCCAGATCTTGATGTTATTTCCATACATCAGGGTTGTCAAACTGGTGGCCCGTGGGCACACCCACTACAGCTCCTCAAAGGGGAAAAAAAACATTGTAAAATGCCACGTGACGCGGCGAATTTGACACTGGTGCCATACATGTTTTCTCCAGTTTTCAATATTTTTCTGCTCTTGACGATAAGGGTGGCATATTTCTGGCACTTATATGGAATAAAAATATTAGGACAATAATAATAATGTCCAATGTGGCCTTTGAATATAAGCTACTGTTTTAAAAGCTTTTAGCGAGACAATCCCTTTTAGCTTTCTAGAAATAACAGGCATTTTTTTAGTTGGCATGCTGATCTTTCATGAGTTTCTAAATTATTCTTAATTATAAAGGCTATGTCCCTAGTTACAATTTACAGCTTCATTTCATACAAGATTTCTCTTCATTTGGGTTGCTTCATCCATTTATCTACTTTATTTGTTCCTTCAACCACCCATCAAGTTTAGGACAAGCAGCTTATCTTTTTTTATAGTTTTTTGGTAGAGAGGGTGGGAGGAGCAAAGCTGAAAGGGATAAATTTAAGTGTTTAGTATGTGGTCTGCTCAATCATCAGGAAATATAATTTAAACATCTGCCCTTTAAGAAATGAGTAGGTCTTTGAAAAAAAGCTGCAGAGAAAAAGGAGCACAGAATCAATTTGGTCTTTCAAGAACGTTCAGCTTGGCACACAAATCCCTATTTAAAATATATAATAATTTAAAACTAACAGTTATAATTGTCACCATGTAAATGAGGGACTCATGATGTACACTCTTTTTTTTTTAACTTTCCTATTAAAAGACTGACAAACAAAATCTAAGGCTAAATGTCCATTACCATTTTAATTACTTTCCCCAAATATTTGTCGTATCTTTCTCACACTCTTCGGGGTAGATTTCTTTCACAAAAATCAGCTTTTAGATGGCTGCATGATTTTCTGTCTAGCGTCTCATCCCCCTCACCATGTTTCTTGTATTATGACATTTACTACACAGTTTCTGTTTTCTATCTGCTTCAGCAGAGATGCTTTACCCCCCCTTTCTCTGTATGTATGTCTCTGTCTCTCTATCTCTATATCATCTATCATCTATCATCTATCAATCATCTATCATCTATCATCTATCATCTATCATCTATCATCTATCATCTATCATCTATCATCTATCATCTATCATCTATCATCTATCATCTATCATCTATCATCTATCATCTATCATCTATCATCTATCATCTATCATCTATCATCTATCATCTATCATCTATCATCATCTATCATCTACATCTATATATCTTTATCTCTATCTCTATCTTCTCTATCTCTCTATATCTCCATCTCTCCATCTCCATCTCCTTCCCTATATCTATATCTATGTCTGTCTATATCTGTATCTGTATCTGTATCTGTATCTGTATTTCTCTCTCTCTCTCTCTCACTCACTCACTCACTCACTCACTCACTCTATCTTTATCTCTATCTCTATCTCTCACTCTATCTCTATCTCTATCTCTATCTCTATCTCTCACTCTATCTCTATCTCTATCTCTCACTCTCACTCTCACTCTATCTCTATCTCTATCTCTATCTCTATCTCTATCTCTATCTCATCTCTATCTCTATCTCTATCTCTATCTCTATATCTATATCTATATCTATATCTATATCTATATCTATATCTATATCTATATCTATATCTATATCTATCTATACACACACACCCACACCCACACCCACACCCACACCCACCCACCGACAGACAGACAGACAGACAGACAGACAGACAGATAGATAGATAGATAGATAGTTCTAGGAAGAATATTTTCACATCGTCCAGCTATATGAACATAATTCTGTTTAACTGAGAAGAGAAGAAACTTTGTATTCATTTCCTTGTCCCTCCTGTGCTTAAAAAAGCAAAGAAACCTACAGACTGAATTAGAAAGCGTAGCAATCTTGCTTCAGTGTGGTGTCAGGGTGATGGTGCTTGACAATTTAATTAATAATAACAACAACAATAGTAACACCTACAGATAGGAATATGGCTTGCTGACAAGTAGAATCCCATCATCATTTCCCCCCCAGAATGCCTCTACTCCTGAAACTAGCCTCAGAACTCTGCTGTAACGACTTGGCCAGAAAAAGGAAAACATTAAGCAGCAGTAGGGCAAAATATCTTCTAATTAAGAGAAAACAGATAGCATTCTAGTAAATTGATGATGAACCCCAAGCTAAGCAACTATTCTGTGAATGAGAGGCCTTCCCCAGTAGCTGTTTTGTGATAGCACCCACATCTTCCAAATATATCAGAAAATAGGCTGGGGGCTCCTCATTCTCATTAAGGTGAAGCTCAGTGGAAAGTCTTTGGGTTGAAAAACAGGAAGACATTTTTGCTGTGTAGGACTCCACTAAACCTATTGAAATCTTTAGGGGTTGATATGGATTTAAGGGTTGCCCATGACTCCTAGGCTACTGCTAAACCAGTTGAAGCCTCTAAATGGTCTTCAAGGAATTTCCTGTAGAGTTTATTGCAGTAATCCAGGTGAGAGATTATCAAGGTAGTTGCTTCACCAGATGCTCACTGTAATACTCAGAATGGGCAGGGGTTCAAACAACAGGTGAAGAGGACAGCATCCTAATCACTTCCTTGGGGGTAACAGATCAAAACTCATCCTAAATAACAATAAATAAGTACCTCAGTGGTGGGTTTCAATTTTTTTTAGAACCTCTTCTGTAGGTGTGGCCTGCTTTGTGGGAGTGGCTTGCCAGCCATGTGACTGGGTGGGCATGGCCAACTTGTAAAACGGGGTAAAACTCATTTAACAACACTCTTGCTTAGCAACCAAAATGTTGGCTCAGAAACTCTGGCATTTGAAGCATGCAAGTCTTAAAGCTGTCAAGTTACAAGACCCTCGCACCCCTAACCCTTTAGAAATAAAAACCCCCAGGGGTGTTCAAACTTGACAGCTTTAAGACTTGTGGACTTCAACTCCCAGAATTCTCCTCTCGCTCTTCATCTTGATGATGTGCGGACGGGCGGGGGGAGGGCGCTGGAACCGGTTCTAAACAGCACGGCAGATTTGTGGAACCTCTTCTATAGAAGAGGTTAGAACTGGCAGGAACCCACCCCTGCGGTACCTTAATCACCATCAACTGCTTACAAGGCGTCAAGGCTTCAGTAAATCTTTGTGATGTTATAACTGATCACAGTGGCCAAGTGGGAGATCACCTATAGGCCCTTTCCAAAAGTGAGTCTTTCTTAAAAAAAAAGCCCTTGAATAATAGCATGCCAACAAAGTAAGAGAGGGGAAGTAAGCATTCACTGACTTCCTCATCACCATGATTTAGTCTTGAGCAAGTTTGGTCAAATTCACTTCTCATTTTTCTCCATTGCCATTCTGGCATAATTTATGTTCCTCCTTTTTCTAAAGAGACCCATAAAACTAACACATCAACTAGGATTACCATGAGGAAGTATGTCAGCCTCTGCTTTGCTGCTGCTTCGGCTGCCATGAAATGGGGAGGGAGGGCATGGTATTTGAGAGGGGTTTACTAATTGTGCTGGAGGAAGATTCTGGAGTTTCTGCTGCCTGTCTTACTGAGCATGCGGAGGAGGTTCCCGCCAGGAGTAACGGCACCGACATTCCATCTTAGTGATGCCTTTTGAAGTTATCTCACACCTGACACTTAGGAGAATTATGATTGGACTGTAACAGGGATGCCAAGGGGTGGGGAATGGGTTATTCTATACATCATTTGCTTTCGCGCCTAAATAATCAGTCTTCGCTTTGCTACGCCTTTAATCATTTATAATTAGTAAAAGTACACTTGATTTCTACCTATGGAGTCTCGTGGTCTTCTTTCCTAATTACTCAATGAAGAGGTGCTGACAAAGTAGCTGTTGAGTGAGCAAAGCTGACCAGTACTAATTGTGCATTAGGTCATGGACAGAATTGCCTACTAGAGAGTTGGGAAACTCCCCAGGACCTTTTGTAAGTCATTAGGCATCTAGGGTAAACTATCTACAGAGAGTCTACCACTACCCTTGGGAATCACTGGGGGTTCTTAATTGTAATCAGATCAGGACCTGATCTGACCGTGGCAATATTGATAGAAATAGCCTCCTTCATTTGATCATCAGTTGTCTGTTCTGTGACAAGAATGATGTCTAATGTGTGTGAGTCAGGCCCAAGGTTACTTAAGACAAGCCCCTGTTCACTCAGGATGGGCAGGTCAAAACCCCAGAGATGAAACTGATAGCAGGTTGAAAATAGGAGTGCATGATCTGTTATGAGATAAACCGGATTATTATTTTTTTTAAAAAACCCTGAATCTTAGATTTAAGATGTATAAAATCTCAATATTTCATGTTGAATCACCTAATAAATTACTTGCACAGTTAATCTTTAGCTATAATATTTTAAGGGAAATGACATTTAGCAAGTTCTATCTCATGTGCCAACAAAGATGAATGGGCCTTTGATGTTCTTTGTGCCATTACTTTTCTAAAAGACCATTTGCATTTTTGGAACAAGTCAACTGTATCCCTGTAATTTTCCATTTCCTAGTACATACTTTTTGATAATGAAGCACCTTATGCTCCAGACACATAACAATCTTAGTTACATCATCATTTGACCTTGGTATTCTGTCTTCCATGAATCTATTGCCAAAACCAATTAGTACAGTTATTAATTGTTTTTAGAGCATATTGAGCAGAAATTTAGAATTCAAAGACTTATCTGGGAGTGAGTCATTTTTTGAATGTGTAATGTTACTGTATCTATCTAGTTATCTCACAATTGTCTATTCTGACTGGCACAGCAGCTCACCAGAATTTCAAGTACAAGTTGAAATTGGATCTTCGAAGACCCATCCTAATGATGTAATTGAACAGTGGACATTCTTTTAGGTCGAAGGGCTGCATTCAAATTGTACATAAACAAAGATGATAGACAAGGATAGCAATAGCAATAGCAGTTAGACTTAAATACCGCTTTATAGGGCTTTCAGCCCTCTCTAAGCAGTTTACAGAGTCAGCATATTGCCCCCAACAACAATCCGGGTCCTCATTTTACCCACCTCGGAAGGATGGAAGGCTGAGTCAACCCTGAGCCGGTGAGATTTGAACAACCGAACTGCAGAACTGCAGTCAGCTGAAGTAGCCTGCAGTGCTGCATTTAACCACTGCGCCACCTCGGCTCTGCAAGTCATCTCAGAAAACTATAAATTCATTAGGCATCAAAAAACTTATACTGTATGTCTGCCTTATCAGGGAGATTCCAGGAGATTTTAAAGTGTATATATGCATTTACAGAAGTGGAATCACCCACCCTTTCTTGCATATACCTATATGTTGTGGCTCAGTAGAAGCCTTTGGAGCTGCTATCAGACTCTGACACAGAAACCTCCTGTGAGTGGTTTCAGGATGCTCGCAGGAGAGGATAACAAGCAGCTGTGGCTCGTTAAGGATCTCCTCCTGCGGATAAAAGACTGATGGTGCCACGCCTTAGTTGCAGAAGTCAACGTTTCATTCGTTTCATTCCATTCCGTTCCGTTCCTGTTCTAGTCAACGTTCCCCGTTCGGGTTCATGATTCAGAGAAACCAACATGGAGAAATGGTTTGCTGCAAGAGTTTGTTTTTGCATTTGCTGCTTAACTTTTTGCCAGAGAATTTATCTGTGTTTATTTATTACCTCCCAAAGACCGATTCGATCGCACAGGCTTGGCCTTCTCCAGGTCCCATCTGCCAGCCAATGTCGGCTGGTGACCCCCCCGGGGGAGAGCCTTCTCTGTTGCTGCTCCGGCCCTCTGGAACGAGCTCCCCGTGGAGATCCGGAGCCTTACTACCCTCCCGGCTTTCCGTAAAGCTACTAAGTCCTGGCTGTTCCGACAGGTCGGGGGCTGTTGAAGTATCCAGCCCCGCTTCAATTGTGAATGTTGTGTATTTTTAAATTGTTGTATCGTCTTATTTATCCCCCTTCCCTGTTTTATTGTGAGCCGCCTGGAGTCCTTCGGGAGTGGGCGGCATACAAAACTAATAAAACAAAACAAATAAACAAACATTTTGGGCTTGCAGCCAGCAAAAGCCAGGACTGATAAAAATATTCTTTTGAACATTCTGTCTGGCTGTAGTTTCTGAACGAACAAGGTAGGGGTCAGAACACACACACACACACACACACACACACACACACACACACACCCACACACACACACACACACACACATATATATATATATATATATATATATATATATATATATATATATATATATATATATGCACACTCACATACATGTTGCTATTGTATGCACTCACATACAGTATATGCATTTACTACAAACGCATAACAAGTCAAAAGTGTTGACGCGCTCATTCATTGCTGGGATGGATAATTATGTACTGAGCTATACCATATGAACGTTTTCACTTTGAAAAAGTGAGCCAATACTTTAATAACTAACGCTAGCTTTCTTTTTGCATTACTGTTGAGCATTTTTCCATGCAGAAAAATGTTTATTGCTCAGTTCCCAAATATAATTCTTTATAAGCTGACAGCAAGGCCTATCTGTTCCAGCCTAGCCTCATTTGTTTCTGTTTTGTGGTTGTGTGTTGTTGCCAAAGTGCTTAATGATAAAATCAAGTTCTTTGTTGGGTGCTATTGATCAAGGGATAGAGAGTGATGTTTGTAAGGGTTTATATTAATTCCGGTGACAAACAGGCAATGCTGCAAATCCTCTATGCATCGAGTTTGTCAGATAAGAGGAAACAGCATTGCTGTATCTGAGAATCAATGGTCAGAAGTAGATATTTAATCTAATAAAGCAAACATCTAATCAACAGTTGTTTTTAGAAATATTACAAAAGACTAGTGTATAATTAGGTTGCTTGGTATGTTGTCTTCAGTAGAATTATTTATTTGGTAAACAAATTTATATAGACACACAATTCACACATGGTGATTCCAGACAGTGTATAGCAATAAAAAGCCACATTAAGAAAAATTATCCCCATCCCTTCTCACATGACAAGCACAATCAAACAAGCCACATGCTTGTCACCAAATCAACTTGGGTTCCCCAAGTGCACTGACAGAACCATACCTTAAACGACACTGCCGAGGTGGCGCAGTGGTTAGGGTGCAGTACTGCAGGCCACTTCAGTTGACTGTTATCTGCAGTTCGGCGGTTCTAATCTCACCGGCTCAAAGGTTGACTCAGCCTTCCATCCTTCCGAGGTGGGTGAAATGAGGACCCAGACTGTGGGGGTGATATGCTGACTCTGTAAACCACTTAGAGAGGGCTGAAAGCCCTATGAAGCGGTACATATGTCTAACTGCTATTGCTATTTCAGAAATCTAACAAGATGGAGGGCCCTCTTATCTCCAGAGAAGTAATTTAGCACAGGGAGGGAGCCACTACCCAAAGCCCCTTTTACTTGAACTCACCAAATGTATTTCCTTCATAGATGGGACTTGTAGCAACCCTCCCTTCCTGTTATGTTGGGCTGGGTACAGGTAACTGGGTAAAGCAGTCCTTCTAATAACCTAGTCCAAGACATGTAGGGCTTTAAAGGTAATAACCAGCACCTTGAATTGAATCCAGAAACAAGTCCGCAACCAATGCAGTTCCCTCAAAAGAGGTTATATATGTGTGTGTCAGTGATGGGTTTCAAAAATTGTTTGAACCTACTCTGTGGGTGTGGCCTCCTTTGTGGGAGTGGCTTGCCACCCATGTGACCGGATAGGAGTGGCTTGCTGCCTATGTGACCGAATATGAAGATGCCGACGACACTTGTCAGAACCACCTTAAATTACCACACACACAGCACTGGCATGCATAAGAATATGATGCAAACTTGTTTTTGAAAAGGCATCTTTGGTTTGCGTTAAAACAACTTCAACACACGCAAAGAGCCAAGGTGGCGCAGTGGTTAAATGCAGCACTGCAGGCTACTGCTAGATCAGCAGGTCAGCGGTTCAAATCTCACCGGCTCAGGGTTGACTCAGCCTTCCATCCTTCCGAGGTGGGTAAAATGAGGACCCAGATTGTTGGGGGCAATATGCTGACTCTCTGTAAACCGCTTAGAGAGGCCTGAAAGGCCTATGAAGCGGTATATAAGTCTACTGCTATTGCAATGTTCTGATTGCACCACAAACGCAGTAGTCATCCTTACCTTTCACAGAGGGCCTGAGTTTTATAAATAGGAGCATGATAGCGTAGAATAATCATATCCAAGGACCAGTGGTGGGTTTCAAAAAAGTTTGGAACCTCTTCTGTAGGTGTGGCCTGCTTTCTGGGTCCACTGGTGGAACCTCTTCTAACCGGTCCGGTAGATTTGACGAACCGGTTCTACCGAATAGGTGCGAACTGGTAGGAACCCACCTCTGGTGTGTGTGTTGCATTATTTTGAGGGGACAGAACATTTACACTGTTATACAAGCTGTATACTCGCCACTTTCCATTGTAGCCAAGTGTCATTTCTTCAGTGTTGTCTCATGAAAGATATACTTAAATATTTACAAAATGCGAGAGGGTGATATACTTCTGTGATATACTGTATAGATATAGATGAAAACCTCTGCTTGCACAAAGCTATGTGGGCCCCTGTGTTTTGAGCCAACTGAAACATCTGGATATTCTACAACTGCAGCCTTATGTAGAGCAAACTAAAATACTCCAAATAGGAGGTTTGGACTACAATAAATTTACAAATGTTTGATTGAGTTCATTGTATATCTTTCACCAGCGGTGCTCCAGATGTCACTTGATTCACTAGAACTGAACGTTTTCAGGAGCTGGCACCTGCCAGTATCTGTCAAATATTCAGTTTTATTTCTGGATTCTTTTCTGACAGGGTGCCTGTACTTTTGGCATTCATCAAAACAAATGAGCGATTGATAAATTGTTAAATAAGCAAGGGTGTGCAAAATAACTCAACAGTAAAACAACAGAATTGGGGATTAGGGAGAATTGTAGGTAATATGAAATATACATTCTTATTAAGAAGTCATGGACCCTAAAGAGACGAAAATGCTCAAAACTGTTAATAGAGTGGTAAAAATCAATACCAGTACAGATATAATTGTATTTGCATTCAGGTTATAAAGCAGACAAAAAAAATCAATTTATTCAAATTACATCACCAAGTGCAGATATTATTTCATAGTTCATAGTTCTTTTTCTTCTACTTTCCCAATTAGAGTCTTCACAAGAGAACTGGGGTCTTTGAATAATGTGTCTGAAGTATAACTTGGTCATTTGTGCCTTAAATGGGAACACTGGATTGATTTGTTTGATGATCCATAGCTGCATAAGAAATAAAGAGAAGAAACATGTTTTGTTGCTAACTGTTTTATTATGTATCATGCTTTCGGTTAACAGCTTTGAATTCAAAACATTCTTCTGAAGAAGATAGAAGACAGTTGAAATGTTGGTTATGTACAGAGAGATTGTCATATTAACCCAAGAGAAAATATTATAGATTTCATAAGATACTCGTGGGTTTGCAATCCTTTAGTTTCGAGAAGCCTTTTGAAATAATGTCATATTTTTGTGTCTAACAACATTACTATTTTATTCTAAGTCTAGCTAATTTATTTCAGCTACTTAGAATAAGTCATATAAAGATGACCGTCCAAGCATGAGAAAGAAAAAGGCAAGTAGAAAAAAGTATTCTTAACTCAGATTCTACCTTTGCCTGTACATTTCCATAATGTACTGAAAATTTGGCCTTTCTAGCTGATAGGAACTTAATGCCAGTTGAAAATGGCAAAATGTCAGTATGCACTAATATAATCTGGACTGCTTATTTAACCACGATGCTCCTTGCTTAGCTGAAATAAAAGCAAGGCAGAGTTCTAGTCACTTCATAAATTGCATTGCATTTCCCAGGAGAATGGTTTCCAGTCTGAACAAGTACAGAAAAATCCTCAGCATGTCAACTGAGAAGTAAATCTTGCTGGGTTCACGTAGATTTATTATCTGTTAGTTGATGTCGAACAATAGCTTTATGAAAATCCAAGAGACATATTTTTTCCATAATTATTATTCTTTAAAAGCCTGGACTCTAACATGACTGTGTGACTGACACCTCACCCCTTTTTATGTACGCCATGTCGCACGCATAAAAAGGGTGTTATGGATTTCCATGGTTGAGGTAGAAGTAGAGATGGGAATGTGAGTCAAAATCAATATTACTTTCTTCGTTTTTAAAGAGTGGGGCCTAGGGTTGTTTTTCTGTGATATATTTTTTTTACTGACATTTCAAGTGCAAATTTGAAACCATCTTCCCCATTCCATTTTTTCAGTCCACCCTGCTTAATATTAATAGCACATGGTTGAGCCTTGAAACCCTTTTGTTCATATTTTCCATTTTCTTAAGCAAACACAATACCTTATCGGTCTTCTTCAAATCACATCAGGAGAGAAGAAAAAGTTACATCACAAAGACTTTCAGAGGTTCTGTGGGCGTGGCTTGGTGGACATGGCAGGGGAAGGATACCAGTGCGGTAAGGTTTATGGCTGGTGAGGCAGCAATTTTTTTAGACTTGTGGACTTCAACTCCCAGAATTCCACAGCCAGGCATGCTCAGTTCCGATTTAAAGTGACAGCATTTGTTTTTCTCCTTTGCTAAATAAGTTTCCTTCTTTCTTTTTCTTTTTCTTCTCCCTTCCCCTCCTTCCTCCCTCGCTCCCTCCCTCCCCCCTCTCTCAAACACATACACACACACACACACACAAGTTGCACCAGGAGAATGAAGTTTGAATTCCTCCCCCTCCCTCTGACCCACGCGTACCTTTTCCAGCTGTTTCAGAGAGGATTTCAACTCTGCTCTTGGCCGTCATCACGAAAAGAAAAAAAAAATGTAAAAGGAAAAAGGCAAGCACTGAGGTTAGGCTGGGCTAGTTGCTGCCAGAGTCACTGTGTGGATGACTCTGCTTAACTGTTTAAAAAAGCCTCTAAAAAAGCGCCCTCTACAGGAGGAGACAGGAGAACGACGTGCCTCATCTATGCCAGGAATTTTTAGGCTTTTAATCCTTGCTTAACTCTGCTCAAGTGATCATAAAAAGTCAGACTAGAATGAGGCACATCGTTCTCCTGCCTCCTCCTGTAGAGGGCGCTTTTTAGAGACTTTTTTAAACAGTTAAGCACTAAGCAGAGTCATCCACAGTGACTCTGGCAGCAACTAGCTCAGCCTGACCTCAGCTCTTGCCTTTTTCCTTTTACATTTTTTTCTTTTCATGATGACAGTGGTGAGGCTCTGCCTCCTCTGCCTCCCCTGACTGCAGTCCCTGAAGGATACTACAAAATCTCCATTCCCACCCCACTCCAGGGGAAGGATACTGCAAAATCCCCATTCCCTCCTCACCCCTGGGAGAAAGATCTTGCAAAATCTCCATTCCCACCCCATTCTGGGGCCAGCCAGAGGTGGTATTTGCCGCATGCTGCTTCTCCAAACTACTCAAAATTTCTGCTACCAGTTCTCCAGAACCCATCAGAACCTACTGAATTTCAGCCCTGGGTAGATGCAGGAAGGGCAACAGGTCAGAAGAAAGAAATCTTTCTTAAATGAACTAAGTTTCTATTAGTGTGCATTCGAAGTAATTTCAAAATTACTTGTTGAGGAGAAAACATCCATCCACTTTGATGAAAACCCAGGGAAACAAACAGCAGCATAACAACACATCTACTTTACAACTGATTTTTAAGTTCTCCAAATGATTATGAGATGAAAAGTAAATAAACTCCCACAGCTCTTTAACTCCCTGAAGCCAGTGACATCAATTTCTATAGAGACAGGTAATAGGACTATACTTTTAAATTAGTATTCATTTAATAGATTATTTTAAAAGCTATAAAATAATATGATGCTTTTAACATACTATAAACATGACTTATTTCATTGTTTATCAGTTCTAATTTTTTTCCATCAGAGATGGCAATTTATTGCGCAGGAACCCTGAAATATATACCTTATGGGCATCAGCTCCCATGGAAGTCTACTGTATATGAATTGATTTTATTCAGATAAATTTCATATGTGGGTTTTAAGGTGGATTTGGAATCTTGGCAATATGCATATTATCTTCTTGAATCTGACATGTTAAAAACGATGTAGGAACTGAACTGGCAGGTAAATGTGGGAGAATGGATTTACTTCTTTATTTAAGTTTGGCTCATCTTCTTCATGCATTTCAAATGTATGAATAAAAACACAATTCTTCCTAAATTTGTGAATTAATTTTCCAATCAAAACTGTGCAAATTGTACCAGTTCAGGGAAGGTACGGACAAGAATGCATATTAGAGAAAATAATTTATAAAATTGATTATGCTAGGAAACATTGTTTAGTGTGTGTATTCAGATAAATTGCAATACAAAAAGGAAATGGAGCAATGCACACAGGAACACCTAAGAATTATTATACAGGAAACCCTCAAAGATACAGAGACAAAACAAATGAATTTTAAGACCAGAGAAATGCAAATGAAGAAAAGCTGGTGTTGATTTGTCTCTACCAAATAAGAAGTGTAAAAAGTGAAATATCCATTGTGATATTGTGCTATTTCTATTGCAATTTCAATTTTTAAGATTAATTTCATTTATGATGTTTGCAGTGATGGCATCTCCTTGCTAATGTTCCCTGGAGAGGTATAGTCGCAACCTGCTTCTTATTCAATATACCAACTCATGTATTTCTTAGCGCAACTGAATTTTATTTACAAGCATAAAACTATATGCCGATGGAAAATATTTAGAAGGAGTTGTATAGAAATTGTGAAGTTGCATTTGACCTTGTATGTCCGCCCACAATTTAATATCAGCAATACCTCATCCAAAATTGCATTAGATTTCTCACACAAGATTTACTCTTTATGAAACCCTGCTCATATTTCTTCAGATATTTTATTATCTCATCCTTCAGAAACATGCTGGAGAACCTACATAGCAAAGGTTATGATCATAATTTCCTGCCTTTCCTCACAGGTCTTTTTTCTGTTCTAAGATTGTGGTTATCTGTAGTCTCTTGGTAATTCTGTTCTTTCATATATATTCTCAGCCATTTCTTGCTATCTCTCTCGAGTACCAGAGTGCAAACACCTTAGTCTTAGGCACCCAGTACAATAAATGTATCTGATTTTATATTTCAACATGTTTTTCTCCAGAGAGTTCCAGTCAGTTCTGACTTTTTCTTTGTTTTCTTCAGTTTTCTCATGGGACCTTAAGACTTACTGGGCAACAAACCCCTGTCAGTTAATTTCAAGGTGTTCTTAATCACAAGATACTACTTTTTCATCTTGAGAGATTTTTTAAATTGCCCTAGTTGGAACTCAAACAGTTTTGCTTTGGTAAGTGTGGAATGGGAGAGTATCAAGAAAGTTCATACAGTGTCTAGACCTTTGAATGTCATCTTGACAAAAGTAGGGGGTAAATCTAATAAATACATAAAGACAGTTTTGTTGATATACACCTGCAATTAATAACAGCCATTACTTATCTGCTTATCCAGTAATTTCAGAACAAATTTACTTTATGTAATGACATCAGAGGTGGGTTCCTACCAGTTCACACCTATTCGTTTCTTTGAATTCCTCCAGTTCCAATTTTATTGATCAATTCTCCTTGGGCTTAGTATTTAATCACCGATAGTCCACCCCTTCTTTTGGCCATCCCCGCCGTTGATCTCTGGAGAGCATTGTTTCTGACCTGTTGGAGAGCTTGCCTCACTCCCTGAAGTTGCCCAAAACATCTCTCCTTGATCCCCGTCCCTTCAGGATGGTTCCGATCCACAAAGGACCTCTTGGTGGCAGTTTGCTAGCTGGGTTTTCGCGTAGCTCCCCAGAGCTCACTATTTCCCCAGCCATTCTCACCGCGATGCTTCCGGGGTCCTCCTATTTCATATCTTCTGAATGACAAGTTAGAAAAGTCTGCCTTAAAGAAACAAAACTTTAATTGTAAGATTAAGTATTTAAAGAATATGAAATAAACAGCCAAAAGCTAAATTATTTTGCTCATAAAAAGTTATAAATGGATTAAGTCACAAAAAAAAACAATGAAATATTGAAAATTACAGTTAGATCAATTATAAAGTATGACTAACATAGGAAATAGATCCTATTCTGGTTTTTACAAGATTCAATGTAGATAAATGTTTTCATAACTTCAAAAATTGGACACTATCAATGGTGGGATTCAATTTTTTTTTACTACCGGTTCTATGGGTGTGGCTTTGTGGGCATGGCTTTGTGGGCGTGGTAGGGGAAGGATACTGCAACATCCACATTCCCTCCCCACCCCACTAACCTGCTTTCCAGCTCCGTTCTCCTGTTCAGGGTAACAAAAGAAGATCAGTTGGGAGGCTGGGAGGCAGCGGGGGCAGAGCCAGCCCATTTGCTGATTCCTCGAAGTACTCAAAATTTCCACTACCGGTTCTCCAGAACCTGTTAGAACTGGCTGAATACCACCTCTGGATACTATAGTGTTCTGACCCCCATCGTCCTACACCAAAGCACACTGAGACAAAGATACTGCAAGGATTTATTGACACACAGACAGGACCTTGGCAGCAATCCAGCACAGACAATACATTGGCAGCAAGCCAGCACAGACAATACGTTGGCAGCAATCCAGCACAGACTAACCTTGGCAGCAATCCAGCCTGCCAAGCTAGCCCCAAGAGTTCTCCAGCTCAAGTGAATTACATTGACTCCTGCAAAAGGGCGTGTGTACAATCATTCCTTTTATAGTCTTGAGAGGAGCCTAATTACCACCAGCTGAGTGCAATTATCTCCTGTAACTGCGCAACTGTTCTTTACGCCTATTAGCTCTTCGATGCCAGGCATCCAGGACCAACTCCCTTGGCTCCTCCCCATTATTCCAATGCATGACTTCCGGATCACACTCCCTTGTCTCCTCCCCACTGGTTCAAGGCTAGGCACCTCCTGCTGGCCAACCAGCCTTTCTGCGCCCTGCTCGGAGTCGGAACCTTGTCCAGGGTCCTCCACATTCTCCAGAGCCGACTCAGAGGGCCCCTCGCTGTTGGAGTCTGGTGGCAGCTCCAACGGCGCCTGCTGGGCCACAACACTATAGTATAGGGGAATAAAGATTTTATGTAGGAAAATATGTACAGGGCTGCAAGATGGTTATGACAATTAAGATACTGAAGGAATCTTTTGAAGAATAGAGTCAGAAAACAGTAGCCAGAATTGAAAGTAGCCTGAAATTTAAACTTTAAATCTTAGTTAGGTTTACCACAGCAGACAAATGTACTTCTCAATGAGGAAGTTAAATATGTGTCTTTTAATCGGGCTCATTGATACTTTCTCCATCACAGGCTTTGTTCCTCTGTTTATAGCACATAGGAAAATATTGTATCTTGAGGTTTAATATATCCATTTTTTAGCTCTCCTGCTGCACACTATTCCTGAACTCTTAATGACATTTTACTAAGTTCATATATTCATAGTTAGGTTTCCATGCACTACTTGCTTCTTCAACCCCAAAGCCTGTGATTAGTGAAAGTCTTGCCGATTTCTATGCTTAACAACACAGCAGTTTATTTCCCCTACCAAGGTGATGAAATCAATGTTGCGGTAGTTCTTATAATGAGATTTATTTATTTATTTGATTTATATTTCATGGTATCCCATGAGCTCAGAGTGATTCAGCTGCCGTGTTAGGAACTTGCAATTCAAGGGAAGAAAATAAATGGGAAAATAAAGATGAAATGCAAATGACAGAATGGCAAACATAAAATCAGCTTTGAAAAAACCCAAACTCCATATCACAGGATAAATAACCAGGCAAAAATACCATACAGGGGGCAATGGCTTTTATTGACAGCTACCTGCTAAATGCCCACTTGGGAAAGAAATGACTTAAATTAAGTGTCAGGAATGTTGCTTTCTATGAGCGCGTTCCAGCACGTAAATGGTTCATCGCTTAAATGCTATCCATTCTTTCAATTCTATCTGTAGACTTCAGTTATCCAACATGGATGAAAATTATTTCTTTCTTTCTAATTACAGGATTAGAATATTTATTTATTTGTTTGTTTGTTTTTTTGTTTGTTTGTTTGTTTATTTATTTATTTATTAGACTTATATACTGCTTCATAGGGCTTTCAGCCCTCTCTAAGCGATTTACAGATTTTTTAGCAAATTGAGTCAGCCAATTGCCCCCACAGTCTGGGTCCTCATTTCACCCACCTCGGAAGGATGGAAGGCTGAGTCAACCTTGAGCCGGTGAGATTTGAACCGCTGAACTGCAGATCACAGTCAGCTAAAGTGGCCTGCAGTACTGTACCCTAACCACTGCGCCACCTCGGCTCCTAGAATACTAGAATACAGGATTAGAATACAGGATGAGGTGGCTCAGTGGCTAAGACGCTGAGCTTGTTGATCAGAAAGGTCGGCAGTTTGAATCCCTAGCAGCGTGTAATGGAGTGAGCTCCCATTATTTGTCCCAGCTTCTGCCAACCTAGCAATTCAAAAGCAGGTAAAAATTCAAGTAGAAAAATAGGAACCACCTTTGGTGGGAAGGTAACAGTGTTCTGTGCACCTTCGGTGTTTAGTCATGCCGGCCACATGACCATGGAGGCATCATCTGACAGTGCTGGCTCTTCGGCTTTGAAATGGAGATGTGCACCGCCAACTAGAGTTGGGAACAACTAGCACATATGCGCGAGGGGACTTTTACCTTTACCTAATTACACAATAGCTGTGGCATGCATTGTGCTATTTTATGCCCTGATAAATATGGATTGGGATTCCTTGGTGGAGGCAATTTGTAAAGACTAAGACTGACGGGACAATTTGGATGAAAATAATATCTGTGGACCGATCAAAATCTGGACGAATTCTTAGCAGAATAGATATACTGAAACATTTTAGAAATACCTACTATCTGATTACCTCAACATAACCACAAAAGGTCTATTTACATCTTCCTTTGCAAATAACAACAACAACAACAACAACAACAACAATGAGGGCACTGAATGTATCCATGCATAATATCCAAAGACAATTTGGGCAGCATTCCCTGAAAACCTGCTTGGAGTTTTTATAGTTCTGTTCTGATGCTCTGTAATGACATGATTGTCTTTTAGTATACGGAGAAAACATTCAAGCAGTTTTGACAGCAAATATCAATATTTGTCATCCTGATCTGCTTGAACCATTACACACAATAAGGCCACACATACAACCTTTTGTGCCTTCAAATTTAGAGTTATTTTAGAAGACGTGGAAATATTGCAACATCTTTTTCTTTTGTTTTTAAGAGTCAAACCCAGTTCTCCTTAATTGATGTTTGTATTATTAACTCTTGTGCAAGGCATGTTCATATTTTTGTAATCTGTTTGTAATCTTACAGGGCAACCGCTGGGTTATTCTCCAAATCCTATATTAATTTGGAGAATGGATTTCTTCTAGCCGATGTTCATCAGTGAATACGATGGTTCCAGATAATTAAGTGGGACATGGAATATCCTAATAGAGTTACAAAAGAACTGCGCTCATTTCTAAAAGGAAATACAAATGTATGCTAAGTTTGGATCCCCAACGAGGCTACGAAGTAAAACAGAGCCAACAATTCACCTGTGACATTTTCAGTGATGTTTTAATAAAAGATATGCTATTTTCTTTTTGCAGGCTGGTCTTTATCTTGTCACCCTGTTTGAGGAAAAATTGCGAAAGGTAAAAAAGAACAGAAATTTAGAGCAGAATGGAGGTGGAATAAATCTAGGATTTTGTGCTCCCAACATTATCTAGTCTTTCTCACTAAGGGAAATATATATATATATATATATATATATATATATATATATATATATATGTATATGTATATGTATATGTATATGTATATGTATATGTATATGTATATGTATATGTATATGTATATGTATATGTATATGTATATGTATATGTATATGTATATGTATATGTATATGTATATGTATATGTATATGTATATGTATATATATATGTATATATATGTATATATATGTATATATATGTATGTATGTATGTATGTGTATATATATATATATATATATATATATATATATATATATATATATATATATATATATATATATGATAGAAGTTCCTGTCATTATTCAAAGTTATTTACAAAAAACCATGTGCCTTTTTCTTTAAAATACTTGCAGTTGAATGGATTCTCCACCCCCACCCCTCCCAATAAGTATTGAGAGATGCAATGTTATTCCTTTGGCCAATACAAGCCATGCCTATCCTCTTCTCTTGATTAATTTACTTTCTGTATTAACTTTGTTTTTCCACAGGTTTCCTTGCCTTAACATCCTCTTCGAAGTGTAGAACATAGTAGATGCAGGTTTAACAAACAGTTTGCCCCTCCTTTGCTGAGATAAAAGCTAGGTATCACCCCAGTGGCATCCTCTTCTTTGTAGCAGCTTCTTAGATTTTGGAAGACTGCTATCATGTCACCCCTAGTCCTTATTTTCATTAAAATAGACACATGTGATTCCTGCAACTGTTCTTGATATGTTTTAGCTCCAGTTTTTAGTTTTGCTCGAGCAACAATTGGAATTTAAAAGGTGCAGGAGAAATATCAAATATCAGTAAGATAATCACAGAAATTTCAGAGTAAATGATAACAACAAGGAGGGGCCAGTTAGCCAGATGAAAATGTGTTGGAGAGACAATGCCTACGCTCATATAGCTAGATTTAGGCAATTGCAATAGACTCTCTCCAACAATAGGGGGCAACACAACCCATATTATACTTCTTTATATTGATTGATCCAAGCTTGCTTCTCTGTAAAGTCCAATTGGTGAGTTTGGGGAAAGTGTGTCATTACAAAAAAGGGTTTCTAAAATGCAATTCAGTATGCCTGATTGATTTCCCTCATTCTTGCTTTTAAACAATGTGGTAATAGTTCTACATTCCAATAAAAAGTTTTCTAGTGATCAGACAATTTTTTAAATGCTAGTTTATTTTGGGTTATGTATCTTTTATCTTTTTGTTATTCGGTCTGGTTTTTTTAATGTTTGCAAGACTGTGTGATTCTTCAAAAACAACAGAGGAATTAAAACAGTAGGAGGAAAATATATAATAAAAATATGTTTTTCCTAAGCCTCCAGCAGGATTTTTTCTTTTGCTATGGAGCCATAGAGCTTCTGAAAAATGAACAACTCTGATGCAACCATTTCCTCTGTCCCAAAAGAAAATCAGGTGAGTTATAATCAAGGAGGTGTATTCCATCAGAAATTAAAACAGCTGGCAGAATCTCAGAGGGATGCCAGTGCAAACTCATATATTTTAAGGTGAGAGGCAATGCATGTGGCTCCTTTCTCTGAGGCCTCGTTGAAGAGACAGATAATTAATTTTCAGGATTCCAGTAAATATCACAAAATTGGAAATGTTACTTCCCATAAATAAAGCAAGAATAAAATTAGATTATTATGCATGATGCAGCCTAAAAAGAGATTTGCTGTTTTAACAACCACAGCACACTACTGTTGCATGTTCAGTTTGTAAGTAATTTACAAGTTCAAGATTTCTTTAAAATTTATTTTCATTTAATAAATTTATAGACTGTCCGTCTCCTACACATGACTCTGGATGGTTAAAAATTAAAAGGGAGTAAAAGCAATAAAACAACCAAAATTAAAGACAACAGTAACATAAAAGCAGCAGCTGTGAACACCCACAAACACCCAAAATAATTATAAAATCATACTATTAGGGCAATAATTGAGAAACCCCCCAGGTTTTTGGTGCTTTGGAAAGGGCCAGTAGAATTCAGGTATTTTTAATTTCTGGGTAGGCGAAGTTCCAGATGATTCTCACCAAGACAGAAAGCTGTTCCCCCTGGGTGCCAACAGGTGCACTTTGTTATAGATGTGTTCTGACCCCCCTCCTCCGTCCAGTAACAAGAGCCGAGACACGCTTAATGAGAATGTCCTTTAATAGCAAGTCCAGACTCTCGGTGGCTTAAAGCCAAATAAACAAATAGATAAGGACTTTGGCAGCAAGTCCGACAAACCTTGGCAGCAATGCAAACAAACTCTGGCAGCAATCCAGCCTGTCAAGTTCGTTTCTCTTTAGTCCAAGCGTTGACTTCTGCAAGGAGGGCGTGGCACAAGCAGTCTCTTTTATAGTCTGGAGAGGAGCTTAATGACCATCAGCTGAGCGTAATTATCTCCTGTAATTACTTAGTTGTTTTTGATGCCGAGTAGCCCTTCGACGGTGTGCATCCCAGAACAACTCACTGTTGGTTTCTGGATCACTCTCTCTTGTCTCCTCCCCACTGATCCAAGGCTCAGGCACCACCTGGTGGCCAACCAGTCTCTCTGTGCCCTGCTCAGAGTCAGAACCCTGTCCAGGGTCCTCCACATCCTCCAGAGTTGACTCATAGGGCCCCTCGCTGTTGGAGTCTGGTGGCAGCTTCAACAGCTCCTGCTGGGCCACAACACAGATGGTACCTGGAACGTTCATCTTCTGTCAGATTTAACAGGATGGTAAATAAACACCACTGGGGAGAGATGTTTCTATAAATAAAGTTTGTTCTCTGTTTATATAGAATAGCTTGCCTTGTCAGTATTGGTGGGTTGATCCTTGGTAGCTCTTTCACTAGACTGTTGTTTATTGCTTGATTGTTTCGAGTAAGAAACTGTGAGCACCTTAGACCAAGCTAACTCCAATAAGCCAATGGAATTCCTGGGGGTTTGGCACTTAGACATATCAACCATCAACAGGCACATAGAGATAAACAACATCTACATTCTATTCAAATGAAACAATAAAAAAAGGTAAAAAGGAAACAAAAAGATCTCCTTGCTAGCAATCAACACCCAGGTAGACAGGGATTAACACTAGGATTACATCAACTTTACTACAATATTGTAGTATATTAACAAAGAACAAAGCCCATTCCCTTCTAGCATTAAAGATGTTACCTAGTCTGGTAAAGAAACATCTGGAAGCAAGCAACCAAGATTAGAGAGCACCAGGACTCCCTAGTATAAGTGATTGTAAGCAGTGCCTCCTAACCCAGCAATGGGCACAACATAAAGCTATGGAAAATCTTTCCTGGCCACAGCTGTCACTTGCCCATTGAGTAGGAGCCACAAGTCCAGGAGGATCTCCCAAATTGTGCACAGCATCTATCTAAGAGAGAACAAGGGATGCAAGGTCCTCCAAACCAGGGGATCCCTAAACTCGAAACCACTCCGTCTTACCAGGGTTGATCTAGATATTATTGTTCTCCATCCAGGCACCCACAACCTCCAGACACCAAACCAAATTTCCTTGGCATCACTCAGATGGCTGAAGGTGTAGATACATGTGACTGAATATCATCTCAAATAGAGGTAAGGAGAGCGGGCAGGCAGGTGGGCCCTCCTGAGCACCGGAACGGAACAGTACCTGGTGCTCCCAGCAGGCACCGGTACTGTCGTACTGGGACGTACCGGTTGTGTCCCACCATTGTGTCAGTGGCAACTTCATGAGAGAATTGTCTTGGTTTTTGTTTTGTTGTTGAGCAGATGTGAAATACAGCATAATACGGATTTAAGTCAAGTGGGGAAAGTAGCAAGCAAGTGCTAAGTTAATCATATTTGATTTTGATCCAGAGATGAACAAAAGCTAATGCAATCTGGAATCAAAATGATGATGTTGCAGCAGATTTGAGGTTTGCAATCTACTTACGAAAGACAAGGAGCCAATACCACAAAGGTTCCGAGAGAAGACAGGTTTTATTTGGACGCGTCCAGACTTCAGTGGGATTGACACCAAGGCTGAACTGCCGGGGCTATCCCCTGGCAGAGATTTTATCCTTTTTAATTAAACATTACAAATCAGGAGGCGTTACAATAGGGTCATCACCCTGCTGAGATCAGTAAAAAGACATTTTTGGGGAAATTACAAATACATGATTCTCATAAAATTCCAAGTTACAATAGGGAAGTGAATCTTGGTTACTCATGAAGCAAACGGGATATATTGCTAAAATATTGCTAAAATATCTCTGATTGAAAGTTAAAATATTGCTGACTTTAAGCTGACATTTAAAGCACGCAGGCTGTCATGATTATTTTTAGTTGGTTCCTTACACCCATGCTTTCCTGTTTCATTCTTGTGCAAAGCTTGCATTTTACGTTCCCTTATTTTTGCAGGAGGAAAAAGGGGAAGTTCTTTAGGCCAGTAAGTCAGAAGTGAGCTTTGATTTTGATATTAAGCATTTTAAAGGTTATAATATTTAGCCTGTTAGAATAGCAGCAATAGCAATAGCAGTTAGACTTATATACCGCTTCATAGGGCTTTCAGCCCTCTCTAAGCGGTTTACAGAGTCAGCATATTGCCCCCAACAATCCGGGTCCTCATTTCACCCACCTCGGAAGGATGGAAGGCTGAGTCAACCCTGAGCCGGTGAGATTTGAACCGCCGAACTGCAGATGCAGTCAGCCTGCAGTGCTGCACTCTAACCACTGCGCCACCTCGGCTCTAACCTGGTCAACTATTGGTGGGTTTACCTGTGCACCCCCTCCTGCATCAATGATATCTCATTCCAGTGAATAATGGAAAAAAGAAAGAGAGAGCAGCCTTCTATACTTTGTTTTATTATTTGAATATCTCTAGTATGCTGTATTTTCATATAATTTGCATACAAACAGATAGATGATGATTTTTTTTTTTAAAGGAAAGATTTGATTCCACAAAAGCAGTGGGGTATTTAGCGCTCTACACAAATCCTTTAACATTGTCAATGCTGCAAAAGGAAGGTTAATGAATTGTCTTTCAAGGCACACGGCGTAATCACATCACTCCGCTGTATTTATTTGACTTCTGCTGGACTAAGTATTTGAAAAATGAAGACACCCCTCTGACTAAAGTCTTGTTCATGCACTCACCCGAAGTTCATTTTAAGGACATGGGCCACAGAAACTTTCCCTTCCCCTATGCATACTTTTTCATGCCTTTTCTATTCTAAATCCTACAATAGAGGAAGACAAGTTCTAAAAGAGAGAAGAACCGAACTTAAAATCTGTAATTAATGGAATTAATGGGATTGAAGTAATGGGATTGATGTTGAGGGAAGACAAATTGTTTTTTTTTTTCCCTGCACAAATCAGCTGATCTCAACCCAGCACTTTAGAGTTAGTCTCTTTGAGTAAAATGTTCAACATTTGAGAATTCTTGGAGGGAAATATTAAGGGAAACTGAGGGGGAAAAAGACACTTTCTCCTCACATTTTTGGAGGGAAATATTAAGGGAATATGAGGGGGAAAAGACTTTCTCCTCACATTTTTGGAGGGAAATATTAAGGGAAACTGAGGGGAAAAAAGACACTTTCTCCTCACATTTTTGGAGGGAAATATTAAGGGAATATGAGGGGGAAAAGACACTTTCTCCTCACATTTTTGGAGGGAAATATTAAGGGAAACTGAGGGGAAAAAAGACATTTTCTCCTCACATTTTTGGAGAGAGAAATTCTATGCGTCTTTGTATACTTTATATGAGTGACCCACAACTCAAGTCTTTGTGAAAATGATTCCCTTATTCTTCTTGAAATTTTTAAATCCATCTCCCACTGTGCAAACTCAGAAGGGTTTTGCTTTTCCTCATTTGGAAGAAACGATACTAAAATGATTTTAGATAACTCACCAGAGTTTTCAGTATTTTAACTCTAGAAATTTAGTCCTTATTAGTCTACCACAGTCCTTATTATCTTCAGCCTATTGAGGAAAAGTTAAGCTATTACTTGATGGCTCAGCACAACATCATTCAGACTGACTTTTCTCCGGCTGATAATTGAAAACCCAAGACTATTTTCAAAATAAAAAGAAAAGCAAACTCTAAATTTTCAATAATTTGCAGCCTTTGAATAATGCCTTAAAATTACTATCTACATTGATTTGTCTCTTTTTGCATGGTGGTAGGACTAATTCTGGATTTGCTAAGTTTTATTTTTCTCCATTGGTTTTCAGGTGAATGGTGAGCTAAGCCACTGTCTGATGCTTCTAGTTTAGGTTTAGGTTTAGGTTTAGGTTTAGGGTTTAGGGTTTAGGGTTTAGGGTTTAGGGTTTAGGGTTTAGGGTTTAGGGTTAAGGGTTAAGGGTTAAGGGTTAAGGTTTAAGGGTTAAGGGTTAAGGGTTAGGTTTAGGTTTAGGTTTAAGGTTTAAGGTTAAGGTTTAAGGTTAGGTTTAAGGTTTAAGGTTTAAGGTTTAGGTTTAAGGTTTAAGGTTTAAGGTTTAAGGTTTAAGGTTTAAGGTTTAGGGTTAGGGTTAGGGTTAGGGTTAGGGTTAGGGTTTGGGTTTAGGGTTTAGGGTTTAGGGTTTAGGGTTTAGGGTTTAGGGTTTAGGGTTTAGGGTTTAGGGTTTAGGGTTTAGGGTTTAGGGTTTAGGGTTTAGGGTTTAGGGTTTAGGGTTTAGGGTTAGGGTTTAGGGTTAAGGGTTTAGGGTTTAGGGTTAGGGTTAAGGGTTAAGGGTTTAGGTTTATTAGATTTATGTGCCGCCCTTCTCCCAAGGACTCAGGGCGGTGTACAACATTAAAAGAAACACATAATACAAAAGTTTTAAAAAATTAAATAGAATACCCCAAACAAACCCAATTAAAATTGACAATGACATTTTTTAAAAAAAAATCGAATTAAAATTAACAGTGATCAATAATTTATTTTGTTTTGTCTAGGAAGGCTCCAGTTTCTGCTGCTTTTATTTCTATACTTTACATTGTGCATTGGTTCCAAAACTTCACTTACTGTTATTGTGATTGCAATGTATCAAATACACATTATCTGAATATAAGATTAACTAAATTTATCACAAATACTTATGACTCCTCCTGTACTTTTAGATGGTTCTCTGGCATTTGGCGTGTCATTTTTTTTTCCCACTTTCAATTTCCAAATATCAGGGGTGCTCAAAAGTTGTGCCATTCCTTGGGGATTGTAATATATTTTGCTTACTTTAATATAATTTAGATGTGCTTGGTAAGTAACTACATACATATCATAACTTTTTAACAATAGATAGAACACTTTATAGTTGTCTAAGACAGTTACTATGCATGCCATAATCTATCAAAACAGGAACTGTAGAAGTCATATTGAATCCTTGACATTAAATATTAAAGGAATAAAGAACTTAGCAGGTGTGATAGGATGGCTGCTGTATATTGAAATTTCATCCTATTTGCTCGGGGTTTTTTTATACATATATATATACAGGATGTGGTAATGGCCTTGATATTCATTTGTGGCTTAACAGCAGGAATGTTACAAATATATTGGGAAGATGGAGTGCATTACAGGATTTCTATCATGTAAAATGACAGGCTTGTGTTTGAAGTAATCTCTCTGACTTCTGGCATCCATTTTCTTCTTCCTAAGTTAAACATTTTCTAAAATGGCTTTGTAATCTCAGATAGCATCCATTTGATGCTTTCTTCCCCCTCTTTTAACATCTTGCTCATACAAGGTGAGGTATAATATTATATTTGTCAGAGATATCACATGCAATTTTTTTGTTTCATATGGGTTTCACAACTCAGGGAATAAAATGTGGCTCTTAGTTATATTGAAATGTACTCCCCCCCCCCCAAACGAGTACTAACATATCAAGCAGAGGTGGGTTCCTACCAGTTCGCACCTATTCGGTAGAACCGGTTCGTCAAATCTACCGAACCGGTTAGAAGAGGTTCCACCAGTGGACCCGGAAAGCAGGCCACACCTACAGAAGAGGTTCCAAAATGTTTTGAAACCCACCTTGGATATGATTATTCTACACTATCATGCTCATATTTATAAAACTCGGTGTCTCTGTGAAAGGTAAGGATGACTACTGCGTTTGTGGTGCAATCAGAACATTGCGTGTGTTGAAGTTGTTTTAACGCAAACCAAAGATGCCTTTTAAAAAACAAGTTGACATCATATTCTTATGCATGCCAGTGCTGCGTGTGAGGTAATTTAAGGTGGTTCTGACAAGTGTCGTCGGCATCTTCATATCCGGTCACATGGGCAGCAAGCCACTCCCATCCAGTCACATGGGTGGCAAGCCACTCCCACAGAGTAGGTTCGAACAATTTTTGAAACCCAGCAGTGATATCAAGGATCTACAAAATATAAATTTCTAAGTCTTAGAAGTTGAGAGAGCAGTTGAAAATAATAAATTAAGAGAAGATGGATTGGTTTTTTTAAAAAAATGGTTTGTCCCCTTCTTTCAAGCCAAGAGAGAAAGAGTGTTGCTATACTTCAAAAAAAAATAAAAAATAAAATTGAGGCAAGTATTTGTAGAACCCTTGCATTGTGTAAGAATTAAAATTGTCCAGAAACACTGTATATATACAGATAGGCCAAGTGCTCAAAACAATGATGGTTAATGTATGCTTCTCCACTATATTCCACTCTCCCGTTACATTTCCATGCCTACCTGTCTGCTTGTCTTCAATAACTTGGATAGAATAGGTGAGAAAAGAATAATTTGAAATCTGAGGAGAATGGTAAAACCATTGATGATATTTGGGGTTCTAAATCTCTGATATGTAGGTGCTTCCCTAAACAATGTAGCTGGTAGGTCATTACATAAAATTATTGCACCAAAATTTAAGAGTTTTGCAGCTATGTTCTAATTATTGTGGACACTAATTTTGTGTTCAGTTATGCTCTCATCTTAAAATAGCAGTGCTCTTGGCTGTCACTTCATGCCTCTATTCCACTGCTCTAAAAAGACCCTTGTGTGCTATCAGATGTGTCAGATAAATTTGTTGGAAGAAATTCATTATGATATGCAAAAGTAAATTGACGATTCGTAATGTGCTATTAAGTCAGTGGTTCTCAACCTGTGGGTCGTGACCCCTTTGGGGGGGTTGAACGATCCTTCCACAGGGTCGCCTAAGACCATCCACTGCCACTGGCATTGCATGAAGAGTGCCGGGTGGCGAAGCAGCCGCCTCCCAGCTCCAGGCGCAACCTAGACGCTGTCCTGCCCAGTCTCCATGCCAGGGAAAGGCCGAGGCGCTGAAGGGGGAGAGAGACAGGTTCTTCTGTATGGCGGATCAGCCTCAGCTCTGACGGACGTTGGAAGCGAGCGCGGTCGGCGGTGCCACTTCAGCCCAGGTGCCTGCACAGGGGCTCGAAGGCACCTCGAGAGCAGGAGACCGCCGGGACAGTCGGGCCACCTGCTTCAGCTGGCGGGATGGGCTATCGCCCAGGCAGACACATGCCGGGATGCAAGCCGCCTAGAGCCTAGATGCTACCTTTGCCACCCCCGCTGGAACGGAATGTAAAAAAATTAAACTTAATAAAGTGAAACTCTTGTAAACCACGAACTGCTGCTGGAAGCAGGCAGGGAAGTCATTTTATCCTAGAAAATCCCAGCCTGCCTGATCTTCTCCCAAACCAAGATTGGCAGATTAATCACCATGCTTTAATTATGTTCAATTTGTAATAACGAAAATACATCCTGCATATCAGATATTTACATTACAATTCAGAACAGTAGCAAAATTACAGTTATGAAGTAGCAACGAAAATAATTTTACGGTTGGGGGTCACCACAACATGAGGAACTGGATTAAAGGGTCACAGCATTGGGACGGTTGAGAACCACTGTATCAAGTGAACTTGAATTATTGGAAAGACTCCATAAGACAATGGCAATGACCAAAGTCTAAGCAGTAGCTTAATAATAATGGAAGACTCCAAAAATCCACCCCTTGTGGAAATAATTTGCCTAGGACCTTCATTGTTGATGGAGCCTGACACTCTACAGAGTGATACAAAGAATTATGTTCCTTCCAGAATGTCAGAAATTTATCTCCAAGCTACGTTTTCCTATCCCAAAGAAGTGTTAAACTGAATTGACACATCAGTTTGTAGGGGCAACGGAGTGAACATTTGCATTTATCACTGTCGGAGTCTACTTTCTGAGAAGAAATAAGGCCAAGGGGCAACTTCCTTGCTTGCACCGAGCAATAATTCTGAGGATTTTTTTATTTCTTTTGGCTTTCTCGTGGCTTTTTCTCTCTTTTTGATTGCGTGCAACTATTCTCAGTGCAACAGAGTTGGTCTCTCTTGTTATGTGCACAGAGTTCCCAAATGAAACTCAAAATCAAAATGGAGTTTCTCTATGGACATTCTATAATGAGGTCAAATGAGGTATGACTTTTTAGAGCCGAGGTGGCGCAGTGGTTAAATGCAGCACTGCAGGCTATTTCAGCTGACTGCTAGTTCGGCAGTTCGGCGGTTCAAATCTCACCGGCTCAGGGTTGACTCAGCCTTCCATCCTTCCGAGGTGGGTAAAATGAGGACCCAGATTGTTGTTGGGGTCAATATGCTGACTCTGTAAACCGCTTAGAGAGGGCTGAAAGCCCTATGAAGCGGTATATAAGTTTAACTGCTATTGCTATTGCTATTGCTATTTTACTCATTGACCTCAGGACTATTCTTCTAATTAGTTATTGGTCTTTTTTTTTTTAATTAAACATTTATAGGCCGCCCTTTTCCCTGAGGGGACTCAGGGCGGCTTACAATAATAGGGGAGGGGAGTGCAGGACAAAACACAAAAAGAAAATGTGAGTAAAAATAATTAGCGGTAAAAACACAACATTCATTCAACATTCGGGAGGGGCGAGAGTAAAGTCTTATCCCCAGGCCTGATGGGATAGCCAGATCTTGAGGGCTGTGCGGAAGGCCTGGACGGTGGTGAGGGTGCGGATCTCCACAGGGAGATTGTTCCATAGCGTCGGAGCTGCAGCTGAGAAGGCTCTCCTCCGCGTTTTTTACTCTATAGGGCATTCTTTGTTTAAGGTCTTACACGATTTGTAGAAATGGGATAGAAAATGTAATGCACTGTACCTTATGGGACAGTACTGTTTTATCTACATTTCAAACATGGAAGGGCATTACAGAATACCCTACCAACATGTTATTCTTTTACGCATAAATGTTTAGTTTCAGTTATGGCAAATATTAATTTCTGGGGCTATTTAAAAAAGAAGATGTTGCTCTTAGTAGTAGATGTACTTTCTTTCTCTCTGGTATGCCTTGATTGGAAAAACTAGAAACCTAAGAAAGGTTATTTATTTGTGTGTATGTGTGTGTGTGTGTGTGCATTTATTTATTTAGTAAACATCAGGAATCTGTTATTAATCACATAATCACATCGGTTGTAATTGTTATTTGCTGCAAAGATCATAGTTGTAAATGTTTTTAACACCCACCCATAAACATATATATTAAACATGAAGATACACTATTATTTTAATGAGAAAGTAGCATTTATTTTTCAGTTTTTTTTATTTAAGTTTATTGAGCTACGAATTCAATATGATCACATCACGTAACATGATAATTAGAATCATATTACATCAGACTGCAGATAGGGGATTTATTCTTCTCTGGTAAGATGATGATGATGATGATGATGATGATGATGATGAGGATGAGGAGGAGGAGGAGGAGGAGGAGGAGGAGGAGGAGGTGGTGGTGGTGGAGGACTTTTTTTTAAAAAAAAAGAAAATGAGCATAATGTGCCTATTGGAGAATTTTTAAAATGTGATCCCACTCTAAATCTTCTAATTCAACCATATGTTGCTGCTTCTGAATGTATATATCTCATCTGCTGGTTTTTCAGTAAGTCTTCTATATTGAACTGGCTTTCTTTAAAAGGAGAATGCTCTAAAATATTTGCACTGGCCGGGAGTATTTTTTTAGTCATTTGATGTAGAAGATTGCATTTGTATATTTTCTTCCCAATACTATTTGTTCCAGGGAAAATTATCATTTAATTCATCTCCTGCCACAGTTGTAGGGATAACACAGAGAAATAGCATCTAGATAGTATGGAAATCCAGGCACAGAGCAGTTTAGGATATATGCGTACCCTGTAGTTAATCTTTGTCTTGTTTTTTTTAAATAATCTGCCTTTGAATAGGTTTACTGAGTTTCACACTTTCGGTAGCCATGGACTGCTGATGTCATAAAATTTAATCTCTCAGCACTTTTAGTGTGAACTAATTTTGTTTCTTGGATTGCTCTCCTTGGTTCTTGTTTTGGTTAATCTGCTCCAAATCAAGGCGAATGTTGAAATAAAACTTCCTGTTTTTAAAAGCCTCTATAGTTTTAGTTTTGACTGAAGGCAGTTGAGTAAAAAGCCCCAAAAGAAAGTCACCATCCACAATATTTTAAGGAATGTTGTGTCATCATTAATGGGTTGGGACATTTTATGTCTGTTGAGGACAAAAACTGCAAATTGGGAGTGCTGTTTTCTGATTTTCTAATAAGTGCAAGACACAAATGGAACTAAAGTGAGCAATCCTGTCTATGGCTTTCACATGGTCTCCATGCCCCATTTTTGCATCACAGACACACAAACACCCTGAAATTTAACAATTAGTCACTGATGAATGACGAAATGATTTCTGTTCTGACCCGCTCTTCCGTCCAGTAACGAATGCCGAGACAAGCTTAACTGGAATGTACTTTAATTAGCAAGACACCAAAACCTCGGTGGCTGAAAGCCAAGCAGAACAAACAGATAAGGACCTTGGCAGCAACTCAGACAAACTCAGACAGCAATAAACACAGATAAGGTTTGGCAGCAATCCAACCTGCCAAGCTCACAGTACTGTCCTCTGACATTCAATCCTGCGTTGACTTCTACAAAGAGGGGCGTGTGCACAAGGAGTCTTTTTATAGTCTGGAGAGGAGCCTAATGACCACCAGCTGAGTACAATCACCTCCTGTAATTGCGTAATTGTTCCTGACGCCTAGTATATAGCAATATAGCAATAGCAGTAGACTTATATACCGCTTCATAGGCCTTTCAGGCCTCTCTAAGCGGTTTACAGAGAGTCAGCATATTGCCCCCAACAATCTGGGTCCTCATTTTACCCACCTCGGAAGGATGGAAGGCTGAGTCAACCCTGAGCCGGTGAGATTTGAACCGCTGACCTGCTGATCTAGCAGTAGCCTGCAGTGCTGCATTTAACCACTGCACCACCTTGGCTCTTCGATGGTGTGCATCTAGTAGCTCTTCGATGGTGTGCATCCAGGAACAACTCACTGCTGGTTTCTGGATCACTCTCCCTTGTCCCCTCCCCACTGGTCCAAGGCTCAGGCACCACCTGGTGGCCAACCAGTCTCTCTGTGCCCTGCTCAGAGTTGGAACCCTGTCCAGGGTCCTCCACATCCTCCAGAGCCCCTCGCTGTCGGAGTCTGGTGGCAGCTCCAATGGCTCCTGCTGGGCCACAACAGATTTCTAATCTTTCTGGGGATAGGAAACAGAAGTGATATATAAGCCATAAAAAGGTAACATGGATCCCTCCATATGGTTTTGATGACACTGACATGGAAATGTATTGCAACTGCTTTTCTCTGGAATGCTGTTTTGACTTCATAGGTTGACTTCAGAATTCTTGTGATCTTTCTAGATAAAGCCACTTAGCTCATAACACATCTCCCCTGAACCACGCAGCTCAACCCTCAGGAACTGTAGTCAACCTACTTGTGAAATATAGTTGTTTGGCCTACTCTCTTGCCCCCAAATGTAGAGAAATAAAACAAACTTCATGGTAGCTGAAAGATTGCCAGCCTGAGTTATATACTGCATACCTGTTCTAGAAGGTGCTTCCAAAATTGTTCCACAAAACATTAAAACTACCGCTATTGTTTTTAGTACTTTATAGCTATCTATAAAAATCTATATAAATATCACTGTTACGTACATAAAATGGAGATCTATAACTGCATTGCTTTCCTATAATGCCAAGATTTATAACTGCGGGATGACTCACCACATGTCTGTTAGCCAGAAAGTGCACTCTGATAAGAACAAGATGTTGCAGATGTTATTAAAAATGATATCTTTATGTCTAATTCAGTTTACAAGAGGGAAGTGAAATGGTACATCGTTGCTTTGGGAAAAAACAATGATAGGAGAGAAATGAAAGACAACAGCTGTTGTGAAAAGATTGTGGATAGTGAAAAAAGCAACTGGGGACCCAGAAGAATAAAGCCAGCCAAATTTGTTTTATAAGCAATATAGGGCTTAGAGAAGAGAAGGAGGGAGGGAAGAACCTTAAACTTATGCCGCGTATCATTGGAGTGTCATTTTAACATTGCGGGAAAAAAATATCTATTGTCTTCTGAATCTTCAACAATAGCAGCTACTTATCATGTTATTCGTGGTGCTTGAAGAAAAATTGTAAAAGGTTTTCTGATGTTTGCTTATTTATCTAATTTTTATGGCTACCCATATGAGGGCATGCCCACAATTTCCCCAGTTTAAGGTTAGTCAACCCAATGCAAATATTATTCTAAGGTGCCTAGTGGTTTGACCAATAGAGTGGTCAAACTCTAGTTCTCATCAGCCTTGATTCGGCAAATGATGGGAAATAACAGGGGTTGCAGTAATAGGCATCTGGTACAAGCTAGGATGATGCCACGTACATCATAATGGGTTCACCAACAAAAGGCCGCCCGACAAAAGCGCGTCCGACTAAACCGCGAGTTCTAAATTGCGCTGACGAATGAGCGCTGAAGTGAGCCGACAACAGTGCACTGACAGAAGCGAGCTCTAACCCTAACCCTAACCCTAACCCTAACCCTAACCCTAACCCTAACCCTAACCCTAACCATAACCCTAACCCTAAACCTAAACCTAAACCTAAACTTAACCCTAAACCTAACCCTCACCCTAAACCTTACCTTAACTTAAATCGTGCTTCTGTCAGTGCGCTGTTGCCGTGCTGTTTTGGCGGGTTGATGACATCACGGTTTTAGCATTATGGTTTTGTCGGTATGCTTTTGTCGTGCGCACATTTGTTGGGTCACAATCATAATGTCACTGGGCAAATGACATGAAGATTTCAATTTGTGTTGTTTACCTGATTTCATGATAGTTAACTATCCTTGGTAATTTTCCTGGAAAACACAAACAGGGGGGAGAATAGAGAGAATTAAAGAGGACCCATATCTCTTCCCCCTTATTTCAATCAGTAGTTAAAACATCCTTTCAGATTGCAAATAAATTGGTTTAAGTTTTGGATTGATCTCTAAGTGGCAGTTGAGAAACTGTGCCCTCCAGATCTTTCTATTTCCCGACAAGGAAAAATGTATAATATTAGGTGATCAATATCCTTAGTGTATTTATCAATAATGAATCAATATTTGTGGTATAGTTGAGTTTCTTTGGGACTGATCTGAGAAGTCACAGCTGGAAAACTTCATTCCAAGCAGAATTTGGAACTTGGACTTCTGAAATTCATTCACCTCAATTATTTTATTATATATGTCAGGAGATACATGGATAATTTCCCCCTCACTGTCAGGATAGGGACCTTTTTCCTGTACACTCACCAACAAGCTACCATACAATAATTGCTTATTGTTGAATCACATCAATAAATTACCATATTAGTACATTTCTCAAGTCCAGCCAAACAGACTTTTAGCAGAGAGTTACTTAAATTAGTAGCCATATAGTTACCAAAATGATCTTGTAGTTCCTTAATTCCAGAAAGATAACCCAGTGTGGAAAAGACAAAAGAGGAAAAGTTGACAAAAAGAAGGGAACAAAATAGCACTCTGTTACTATATGTACTGCATGAACATGCACACACTGCTTAGACTGGTACGTTTTCTACTTTATAACCTTAAATATTGACCTTTGAGGATTCATTCCACATTGGTATCATTTTTATTATTAGGTAAGCTCCCCATTGGGAGAGCAAGTAGATTCAGAGAAGCGTTGTGAGAGTTGTGTTGGGTAACACACAAACCAGCATACAGAGACACTGCAGTTTAAATAGGCTTTTACTTTCGTGGAAATAGAGGTATCAGAGTCCATCAAACAGTCCAAGTCATACACGGATAAGACAGTCAGTCATCAATGTCTTTCAGTTAAGGGATAATCCAAATAACATAGTCCAGTATCATATAATCAGTTCAGTACTCAAAGTTTGCTAGCAGTTGCCAAACTTACAATAGCTCACAGCACTTTCTAACAGCCAGCTTCCAAAACACTCAGATCAGATCAGCCCAGCATCTAACAAACAGAGAGCTAACAGTCATTCTGGCTCCCTCTTATGGCTGATTGAGGAAAACAGCAACCAATCACATTTTACAGTATGATTTAAAGAAACAGGTATAGCATTGTTACATGATTTATATATTGCCAACCCAACTGTTAGATTATATTCCTAACAATTTTTTAATTATTATTATTTTTATAAATATTTTTTTAAAAAGAAAAATCCACATTCTTTTTCAGTTTTCCCTAGTATATAGAGGGTTCTCCAAGTATATTGTGCCTATTATATGTAAATGTATGTTTTGTGGCTGTTTTCAAACTGGTTATAAGTAGTTCTGGGGTGATCTGTTGTAACTTAAAATGATTGCTAAGCATTTGGTCATTAAGCAAGGACTACCTGTAGTTTTGAAAGAACTTTGCTGGCTTAATTTATTCTGAATAAAAAAGTAAAGAGTTGGCAAAATAAAGCCAATTGAAGGATTATATTGGTAGTCTGTACCTTTAATGCAACCAGTGTAATTCCTTATATAATTATTCTATGTATTTGAGCCGTGGTGGTGCAGTGGTTAGAATGCAGTACTGCAAGCTATTTCTGCTGACTGCTGGCTGCAGTTCAGCAGTTCAATTCTCACCAGCTCAAGGTTGATTCAGCTTCCATTCTTCAGAGCTGGGTAAAATGGGGACCCAGATTGTTGGGGGTAATATGCTGACTCTGTAATCTGCTTAAATAAGGCTGTAAAGCACTGTGAAGTGGTATAAAAATCTCAGTGCTATTGCTATTTTAGTCTTTATGAGATGAAGGCCTAGTCTCTCAAATCAGAAAGCAATGCCAAGACTATATCTTCTGATTGACTGATCCCAGAATATAAAACTGACTGTATCTCTCTTGAGAGAACTTAGCATGAAAAAGTCATTATACTGAAAGATACCATCCCTTTCTCCACATAATCTTTTAATGTGGTTTCTCTAGCCAGCCCTCAATCGTGATTTTTATGGAAAGGGTACTCTATAGTTAAGATGATTATAATGTAAAGCGAACTGAGAGGTTAGATATTGCAAGAAAACAAACACATATGAATTTAGAGTAGATGGAAGGAAAAAGGGAGTCGTTCTGGCTCCTTATGATTACAACATCTGGGTTTGAATTATTTTCCAAATAATTCAAACTAAAGACTTCAGCTTAGTTCCTGAATATTGATCTCTATGGTCAACATAACGAGAGAGGCATGATGAGATGCTCATACTAGAAAATGACTCACTGTTTTACAATACCCTAGGGAGGGTATTTTGCCTTTCTATATCCCTAAATAGCTTATACTGGCTAAATCACATATTTCAGTATAAAAGTAATGAGTTAAGTAGATTTTCTATTTACCAGGAACCAAAAGCAAAATGAATTATAGTTAGTATTCAGTAATAATTATATGTAAATCTATATAATACCCATATTTATTGCTATTTTATTTATTTATCTCTGAAAATAGAGTACTGTTGGCAGCAATAATACTACTTATGCATTTCTATTTAACTTCAGCTTTTCCTTCTAACTTCAAAGTACTAAAATCATTGTAAAATACAGTAGGACAATAATTAAATCTTTATCTGCATGCATTTCATGCTTCATATCTGTGAGAATAAAATAATGTAAATTATTTTATTAAATGATTTCCCTAATACATGTTCAGAAGGAGAAAGTCAAATAAAGTGAGTTTATCCATATCTCAGAGTGATTCTCCATATTAATATCATAATAATCATTATGAAACAGAACATTTTTGTGATCAACACTAGCATTTAAATTTCTCCTATAAAATAGTGAAGACATTATTATCTTTCCCATCTTCATCCCCTGTAAAAAAGTACTTTTGAAAAGGAAGTAAGAAAGGAAAAAAGAAAGAAAGAAAGAAAGAGAGAGAGAAAGAAAGAAAGAAAGAAAGAAAGAAAAGGGTTTTGAAGGAAGATGGTAACGAGTATGGAGAATGTTAAGAAAAGGTTCTCAACATCTCTTGGCTAAACAATCTAGCTTTCTTTCCAGTCTTAGCAGTCAAATTAGATTTGTTTATTTTATTATTTATTTATTTAATCAATCAATTAATTGAAGTTATTTTCCATTATACCAGAAGGCAAGACTAGTAACAATGGATGGAAACTCATCAAGAAAAGAAGCTACCTACAACTAAGAAATGTATTATTGAGAACAATTAATCAGTGGAACAGCTTGCCTTCAGAAGTGTGGGTGCTTTATCACTGAAGGATTTTAAAGAAGAGACTGGACACCCACTTATCTCAAATAGTATAGGATCTCCTGCTTGAGCAGGGGGTTGAACTAGAAGACCTCCAAAGTCCCTTCCAGCTCTATTCTGATTGATTGAAGAACACCCAGTTTTAGAATGATACAAACATGTTCCTCTTCCAGAACAGAAGAGCATTATCAATGGAACAAGATACTGCTACAGAAGCTGAGATTAGTCTCATAAAGATGGAGGTGACACTAGGACCCAGAAAGGTTTTTTTTTAGTTATTACAAAGACCTGGAAATCAGTGGTCTCCAATCTTGGCAACTTTAAGACCTGTGGACTTCAACTCCCAGAGTTCCTCAGCCAGCTGGCTGAGGAACTCTGGGAGTTAAAGTCCACAGGTCTTAAAGTTGCCAAGGTTGGAGACCACTGCTGTAAATCTTCCCTTCTCCCCTGAATACTACCATGCAGCTGACTTGACACATGTCTTCTCTGCACTGCAATTGATGGAAAAGATCCACATGTAAGAACTGGGAAGGGAAGAGCCAAATGTCTTGCTTTGCTTTCATTCTAGCTAACCTGAACTAGCTGGTGTTGGATCCTTTGTAATTTACTCCCCCCCCCCCTTGGCCTCTGCCTCCTTTTGTGATATTGCTCCACTACAGGATCCCTTCCGTCCCACAATTAATTGCTGGTGAGGTAAGGTAGAGAGCTTTATGGCTTTATTCTGGGCAGATGAGATTTCTTCCGCACCACTTTGTTCATTATTCAAGGTCATCTATTTTGGGTTAAATAGGTTTCCTATAATAAGGAGCAAGGATAAACAAAAACATAAACAAAACAGTAATTTTCTTCATTAATCTTCCCCCAAAAAAAACACTCCAAAAGAATATATGAAAAACAAAAAACAAAAATAGATGCATGAAATAGATCATCATTCTTCCAATTGCCTACAATGTCAAGAAAGTTAGTAGAAAGGGTATAACCGCATTTAGTTGCACTATTTCTGAAGACCATCCTATTAACACAGAATTGGGGGACAGTCAGCAAGAATACCTATCACCTGTTGTGGCCCAGCAGGAGCCATTGCCACCAGACTCCGACAGCGAGAGGCCCTATGAGTCGGCTCTGGAGGATGTGAAGGACCCTGGACAGGGTTCCGACTCTGAGCAGGGCACAGAGAGGCTGGTTGGCCACCAGGAGGTACCTGAGCCTTGGACCAGTGGGGAGGAGACAAGGGAGTGTGATCCTGACGTCATGCATTGGAGCAGTGGGGAGGAGACAAGGGAGTTGTTCCTGGATGCCCGGCACCGAAGAGCTAATAGATGTCAGGAACAGTTGTGCAAGTACAGGAGGTAATTGCTCTCAGCTGGTGGTCATTAGGCTCCTCTCCAGACTATAAAAGGACTGCTTGTGCACACACCCCTTTTGCAGAAGTCAACACAGGAACTAATGTCAGAGAACATTATTGTGAGCTTGGCAGTCTGGATTGCTGCCACGGCTTATCTGTGCTGGATTGCTGCCCAAGCTTGTCTGTGCCGGTTTGCTGCCAAGGACCTATCTGTCTATTAATTAAATGCCGTAACTTAACTTTGGCTCGGAGTGTGTGTTGGTGTGGGACAAGGGGGGTCAGAAAAATCACCCACCAACACATTTTTAAATTAAAAATATATAATAATTTAAAATGAGCACTCACATCTTGATTTAGATTTTTTTTAAAATTAAACATTGGGCATCTCCTATAGTTGGCTTTAAATATTGCCAAAGAATTTTACTTCCCTCTTTGAAATCTGCCTGCGTGCCATAAATACTACAAACACAGCAGGTGCATCAAGCATGAACCATGCCTAAAACAAAACAAAAGCAGTTGAAGGAACTATTTTTTGTGAGCTGCAGAAGCCAGAATGTGAACATAATTTAAGGTACCAGGACAAACAGGGGGAACAAAAGAAATTGTTAGGAGAAATATTTATAACTAAAACAAAACAAATTCCACATTGAGATAAATTAGCAAAATAAATTTCACTGCATTTTTATAGCTTTTTTCTTTCAAGTATTTTTTTTAACTGCACACAGAGCAGGTACATTTTAATTACTGTCTGCTTGAAGAACCAAATTAATTTTAGCATCTGCTTTCTGCATATCACGGAAACAAGATACTGGTAGCTCTAATTTGCCTTGTATCCATTCCTGCATCCTTGGAAACATCTTGTATGTTGTCATTAAGGTTACTTTGGTGTTTTCATTGTTACTAGCTCCTTCTCAAAGAAATTACCTCTAAAGAAAACACAGTGCTTTGTTTTCCTAAAGCAATTCTGCCTCAGAGCATCTAGAACGTACAGAATAATTGTGAAATTAAGATAAGGATTAAATAGAATGTCCAGCTAGTTTTCTTGGCAGCGATATAAAAATGCTTTGCATTGACTTTTTAATCTTCTCCTCAGCCTCTTCTTCCTCATCATCCTCATTGTCCTTTTCCAATGGGCAATGAGTTTGAAGTTATAAATTGGATGTTTATAACAAATTTGAGTAAATAAAAATAAACATCATCTCTTGTCTAGGCAATAGCCCCAAGATTTTCTGATGGCCATAATCCAATATCTTGACAGGGTTTGATTGGGGAAGCATTGGTTCTCTTTCCTACCCAAACTGGAAAGTCTTCAGCAGTAGAGCTTTGCAATCAACCCTTCTATATTTTTCATCTCCATGAGTAATATAAGGAAAATATGGGCACTTTTGAAAAGTATTACCATATATATTCATGGATAAACCCATCCACAGATATAAGTTCAACCTAATTTTGGGGGCGTATTTTGACACCTAAAATTCTTGGTTCATCCACAAGTTTATATGATGGCTAGAACACAATCAGTCCTATTGATTTTGTGTTTTTCAACCTCCTCTTCACCTGATCTTGCTTTGAAGAGATCTATGAAAGATAGTCTATGACAATAGAATACAGAAGGAAAGAAAAAATATAGCTATTTATTAAACTTTTTTGCGGGGACAGCCTATGGTAGAGTTTATCCATTGAACTTGAAGAGGTGTGTCTCAAGTGTTGCTATGTAATAGAATGGAATGAGATATGCATGGAATATTGAAATCAAATTACAGGTATAGTATTATTGTGAGTACCTAGATTTGGTAAAGGTCTCCCCACAAAAATTCAAACTTAGATTTCCTAAAAGGATTTCCATAGTCAGTTTCTAGAATTTTGGGGTTAATCTGACAAAAAAAAAATAGGCTTGGAGAGTAAAGGTATTGTAAGAGCTCAGGGTACCAAATGTGGCAAGCCTAGCAAGGCATTCCTAAGTGCTGGATCAGTGGAGGAGGAGAAGTTATCTGCTCTTTATTGATCTTGGATTTAATTCAATTCATCATATATTTATGCGTATGAACCTATATGCATGTGTGTATATGCATGTGTGTATGTATGTACCTGCAGGTAATACACATGCTAGGTCAATCACATTGAATTTCAACTTCATAAAGAAAATTAACACTTAAGCCAATTCCTACTGAATGGCACTACTGAATTACAAAGAATAAGAGTGCCACGAAGTTTAGTCCAACTAGGAAAAAAGCCTTAAGAATTAATTAATACATATTGCTAAAACCATATGGAGTCTATCAAGTGACAAAACAACTCAGTTAAGATTAATTTTGCTTCAACTGAACAGAAGTAATGTTCTTTCTCCCTTTTATCAACAAATGTAATCCAGGTGGGTTCAATATATTGTTGAATATCACTCTCTTGATGCTATATTTTACAAACTAAAAGCCTATTTTTATATCTGATTTCCCATTTTTCTATTCTCACAATTACTCTTTTCCCATTTCCGCTAATTACTGCTTCTACTTTTCTGACATCTTACTTTGGATCAGTTTTAAAAGATTTCTTGCACTTTCCAAAAAATTAAACTTATTGGATGGTAGGCATTTCCCCCCAACAGTAATCATGAATATGTTCATTAAAACAATATTTTTTTTTTAAAAAAAGCATCTCTGTACATTGAAATGTTTTATTAATCCTACTGATTTTTTTTAGGCAATTCCACTGAATTCCAATTTTGTATTTCTCCTGCTAAGGCTATTTTTAATATTATGCCCAATTAAAATTCTTGATCTCCATTGAACTACGAAATCATATCCATCTTAATTAATATGAATATAGGAGGGCTGGTCTGGGCAATAATTGAAAAGGATGCATTTTTAATGCATCTCCCTCAGATGGTTTTATAAGAAATAATGATTTGTATCCAGACATGCCATTTTGTGCATGGATGAGTTTTAAGATTATGATTCTACTTATGTAAATCATTGCACACATCCTGTCACGATGGATAATATCATTATGCTAGGTACATTAGATATTGATTATGCTAATAATACTTCTAGCAGTTGGGCAGACTAAAGCGACCATACACTTTCCTGTTAAGTATAACATAGTTATAATCCATTGAAAACAGTGACTATATTATTAATGTAGCTGAACACAAAATATTTAAAACTTTTTCTTTCAAAATTGACCTATGCTCATTTCGTATCTTCTGTGTTTTCTCAGAATTTTTGATCCAATGTATTTCTTTTGCTAAATAGAAGTGATGGTTCTTTTTTTTATTGGACTTGACAATGTCAGGGAATGTAAAATTATGATCAAATTTTCCAAATCATTGACACCATAATTCAGTTACATTTGATTTGTCCAGTATAATATTGCTAGTAATAAGACACTCATTTCAGTAATAAGACTGATTTAGTGAATGAGCAGAAATTTATTCTTTCAACTTGCATAAATCTCTCTTACTTAGAGTTAGCACACATAGTAGTATAAGAAATCTTGTATGCATTATGCAATTTGAAACATTCAAGTCTACCCAGAAATATATTTTCCTAGGAATTATTTCAAAGTATTTAACAGTCAACACAAAAAGTCCATTTTTTCTTACAGTTTTCTCCATAGCAACTTGATGAAGTATTAACTTTGTCTGATGTGTTGTGGGTCCAGAAATTTAAAGAGCTTTATAAAAGTGTTGTCCACTTCTAACATGTTGTGATTTATTGCTTACTGTGAGAACTGCTTTTATATTTCAACATCAACATGAGTTCCAAACTGTGTTTTTGTGTAATTGGAAGCAATATCAGGATCAAAAATGTTTCTCATTCCTTGATACACAGAAATTCTGGCTTTAGTCACAATTTGATAGAATATACTACCTTCTAGGCACAAGAAAAGGATGTCCACTGTCCCCATTATTATTCATATTAATATTGGAAATAGAACTATTAGATAAGATCCAGGAATAAAAGGTTTGGAAATAAAAAGAGAAAAATATAAACTACAAGCATTTGTAGATGACCTGGTATTCATGTAAGAAGAACCTTTGGAAACTGGCCCTAAGCTAATGGAAAAAATAGAGGACTGTGGAGAAGTGACAGGACTGAAAATCAATAAGGAAAAAAATGAAAATACTAGCTAAAAATCTTACAGATAAACAGAAAAATGAATTCCCAAAGAAAATAGGTAGTTTCAGGTAGCTAAGAAAGTAAAATATTTGGGAATTTACTTAACGGCTAGATGTGGAACAATCAAAGAAGAAAACTATACAAGGTTAATACAACAAATAAGAGTGGACTTGAAAAACTGGAAAATCCTGCAGCTGTCAAAGGTAGGAAAAATAGAAACTATACAAACGAACGTCCTGCTGAAGCTATTGTTCTTGTTTCAAATGATTCCTCTAAAACCAGAGAAAAAAATATTTTGATGAACTAAATGCAATAATTCTGAAATACGTTTGGCAAGGAAAAAGAGCGAGAATAAGACTCAAAATGTTTCAAGGATCCAAAAGCAATGGGGGCTTTCGGTTGCCAGATTGGGAGCTTCATTACCAGCCCTCAATACTAACTTGGGTGAAAGAATAGATAAATCTCAGAAATAGAAGATTGCTACTGTTGTCGGGACATGATCTCCAATTGTGAAGGCATGCCTTTTTGTGGTATGGGAAAAATAAAATACGTCGATATCTTCAAAGACATTATGTAAGGAATGCTCTACTCCTAATATGGGGAAAAGTAAAAGCAAAAAAAATATTTATCCTTTTTTATCTTTCTATGTTGAATATTGTATGAATAAGAGAAAATGGATTGGATTAAGATAGATAACATCATGTATATTTTAAAAAGGGCTGATACAACCAGTATGTCTCTGTTACAAAGTTGAAATTGTGATATAAAATGAAGAAAAATGTACAATAAAAATATTTTAAAAATAAGATAGTCTAATTCTCTTGGCTCCACTTCAGCTGGCGGCTTGGAGGTTAATATTACTTAATGTCTATTAACCAAAACAATTGCCTTTTCTGATTGAGCCAAGTTCTAGAGATTAGATCAAAAGTTGATAAGGGTTTTTCAATCTCCATCTGAAGTGCCCCAGTGGGTAACTAAAAAGTCTCTATGAGATGTAGCATCTTACCAAAATTCCAAAAGCAGTAAAATGGCTTAATTAATATTTGTGATTCTTATTTTGAATATGTAGTTCAGATGTTTTTTCTGCATCTCACTGAGAAGGAGAAACAAACTATAATATAACATGTATTAATCCTGACAGTTCAAGAAGTGTTCAATAAGAGGAAAAATTGGATTTAAAAGCACAATCATTGGTGATAAAAAGCAAAAGCTGTATGACCATCTTTCAGGGATGATGCAGGCTCATTCTGGATTATAGATTTCGCATGTAGAGAGACATGCTGATTTCTAAAACCGTCTAATTCTACATTAAAATTCTGTGTGATATCAAAGAAGTATGGGGCGAGGGGAAGAATTAAATCCTTTCCTGATATCACAGAAAGCAATATGCTAAGGAGAATGGTTGCTAATTATCTATTTTTTCACTGTAATATTTTAATTTTCTGGTCCGTCAGAAATGTCACACAATATATTTGCCAACTCTGGAAATATCTAATGCAGGTATAATTTGACCATGTAATTTTTCATCCTGGCTTCTCTATATAAAAATGAATATCAATTGGAAAAAAAATGGACTCCATCTCATGAAAGAAGCTGTTAAATTTTAGAGAGCAGATTTAGAAACTGAAACCCAATCATTTTCAACCAAGTGAAAAGAGTTGTGGAAGCTTTTTTTTTTTTTTTGGTTAGGAAATTTTTTTGAGGGCTTCTCCCTTTCCAATTTACTTCCTGTTCTCTTCTGCCCCACCCCCACCCCAGCAAAAGTCACAAAGGGTGAATGTGTATCCTGCCATTACCCTCCGATTTCCCTGCAATGAGATATTCCTTCTTGCCACCAACATCCAGCGTCACTCCACACACTGCCGAGGAGGGAGCTGTGAAGATGAATTCAATGTCCCATTCTGGCCCTTTAAACATCTTTATCTGTTCTGTCCCCCCTTCCTCGCTCGTTAACAGACGACAGGCAAACAACTTAAAAGGAACTCTCTTTATCAGTTCTCGGCTCAGACTGGCTGCGAGCCCAAAAATAACATAAATAAAGTCTCTGACGAGATAACAGAATACCAAACAAAACTCTTACAAGCAATGCACTTCTCCAAGTGTCTCTTTGAATCAGGGTTACAGAAAACAAAGCACTTCTCCAAGTGTATCTTACATAAACCACGACCGATGATCAATCAATGTTGAACGAACCAAGGAACGTTGACTCCTGCAACCAGGGTGTGGCACCATCCATCCTTTTATCCCCAGAACATGCCACTAACGAGCCCCAGCTGCATAGTTAATCTTGCATCCTGAAAAGACTCACAGAAGACGTCTGCTGAGTCACAACATTTATCTGTTTGATCTCATATTGGATGTGTTTGATGCGGTTTCCATAGATGTCATTCCCAGGGTCCACCTCTTTCTCAGAGACAGCCTTTGCTCTGATCTCTACATCCGCATTGCAAATCCGCCTGTTGCGGATGCACCGGGGGGCAGCTGCAGGCGTCGGAGCAAGACAGCCAGTGAAGCCAGGGGGCTCAGGAGCGTAGCACTCATCTTGTGGAGCGAGTGGGAGTGGGAGTGGGAGGGCTTCTATGATGATGAATAGACTTGGGTAGAATAGAGAGATTCAGCCATTAAGTTATAGCAATAGCAATAGCAGTTAGACTTATATACCGCTTCATAGGGCTTTCAGCCCTCTCTAAGCGGTTTACAGAGTCAGCATATCGCCCCCACAGTCTGGGTCCTCATTTCACCCACCTCGGAAGGATGGAAGGCTGAGTCAACCCTGAGCCGGTGAGATTTGAACCGCTGAACTGCAGATAACAGTCAGCTGAAGTGGCCTGCAGTACTGCACCCTAACCACTGTGTCACCTCGGCTCATCTTGTGGAGCGGGTGGTGGGAGGGCTTCTATGATGATGAATAGACTTGGGTAGAATAGAGAGATCCAGCCATTAAGTTATGATACTCCATATGATACTGGTATGTATTTAAGCATAAAAATAAGCCATTGATATTAACGGAAGACATTTCTTCAAATCTATAGAAAGACCCTAAGGGAGTGGGCTGTAATATGTGAGAAAGGGAACAGTTAAATCCACCTTTCCTCTGTTTTCTTTTTATACCTACAGACTCGAATGGAGTCTCATCAGCTAGCAGATATACAGTCAAATAACCTTTGCTCCTGGTTGGATGAGTGAGCACTGAGATAATATGCAAAATCCTTGGAATTGCACGTAATTATACTGCAGCTTAATAATTATAACTAGCAGATGTCCCATAAGGAGGCAAGGAAGAATTGCATTTTCTTCAATGGAAATTAATTCAAAATATTAAGACATGAATTTGGAGCAAAACATGGGGTTAGCCGTTCAAGGTCCACCTCAAAAGGATGACTAGCAGGGCATATCAGTTCTAAAAATGTGGAATATATTATGATTAAAAATGCTCTATTTGCCAGCCCATGACTGTTAGGTTACTTCATTTAATTACAGTAATTAGTCTTTTCTGCATACATAATTCACATTGATGAATTCATACTTCACACCAGCGGTGGGTTTCAAAAATTGTTCAAACCTACTCTGTGGGTGTGGCACTCCTTTGTGGGAGTGGCTTGCCACCCATGTGACCGTATGGGAGTGGCTTGCCGCCCATGTGACCGGATATGAAGATGCCGACGACACTTGTCAGAACCACCTTAAATTACCTCACACACAGCATTGGGACGCATAAGAATATGAGGTAAACTTGTTTTTTTAAAAGGCATCTTTGGTTTGCGTTAAAACAACTTCAACACACGCAATGTTCTGATTGCATCACAAACGCAGTAGCCATCCTTACCTTTCACAGAGGCCCTGAGTTTTATAAATAGGAGCATGATAGTGTAGAATAATCATATCCAAGGACCAGTGGTGGGTTTCAAAAAAGTTTGGAGCCTCTTCTGTAGGTGTGGCCTGCTTTCCGGGTCCACTGGTGGAACTTCTTCTAACCGGTTCGGTAGATTTGACGAACCAGTTCTACCGAATAGGTGCGAACTGGTAGGAACCCACCTCTGGTTCACACTAAACCTCTCTTTCCCATAAGAGTGTGGGAATTATTGCAATAAGAGGTATAAGGAATATATTGTTAGGACTGTCCTGTTAAATTTACTGGGTACAAAAAAACACCTTAGGTGGAATTTTAGTCTCTTTACAACGTTCAATATAATACAATACAATAGTTGAGTTGGAAGGGACCTTGGAGGTCTTCTAGTCCAACCCCCTGCCTAGGCAGGAAACCCTATACCGTTTCAGACAAATGGCTATCCAACATCTTCTTAAAGACTTCGAGTTTTGGGGCATTCACAACTTCTGGAACTTTCACAACTTTCCTTCTTATTTTAAAAGAAGTGTCCCATTAGACATGGAGCTTGTGGATTTTCATAGCGTTTTTATGGTAAAATGCCAAGATACTGTGGCAATTGGCAATGCAAGAAGCAAAATAAATAAACAAACAACATTTCACCTGAGCAGCTAGACAACAGCAGATGTTCCCCATCCAAATCAATTGCTTTTTAAAGTCATATGAAGAAATAAACCTCCACAATGCTTTTGGAAAGAGAAAAAAAAACAAAATAAATGGCATTTGAGGGTTGATTTATTTCTCTTATTCTCCTTGACAACTGTATGTTCATCCTTTTTTTTTTCAGACTTCACATTTTCTAGCTAATAGAAATCAGGATAATATGCTTCCTCCCTTTATCAGGAGACAATCTCTTTTTAAGAAAGGGAAGGAAAAAAAGGCCAATATTTCTAACATTTTTTTAAAAATCACCAAAACAGAAGGCTGATGATTGAAAACGAATGATTTATAAGAGAGCCTCGGTCTAAGATTTCGTTATTCTTGTCATACTGGCTGTTGTAAGGAATCTTCTGCCTTCATATGGAAAAGGCACAGAATAATATAGAAAAGTCATGCACTGAGAGAGAGATAGTTGTGATGAAATATGACTGATATAAAACCTGCAGTTGAAGCTAACAATTGTGTGAGTAATGTATTTGCTCTATACTGCATATTGTCCCTTAATGTAGCAATTTATCTTTCCTTTTCACTTCTTCTTCCCTGTTTTACTTTGACGTGGCTGACTGACAAGCCTAAAAAAATCTGAAGCTGTATTACAACTTCAGAGAAGACGCAGGCTGTTAGAAGTTGAGGTGGTCAGAAAGACAGAGCAGGAAAAATATAAATATAACCCTAAACCTGCAAACTCACAGTTGGATTTCACAGGGCTGTGTAGAGTATACTAGTTAATATCAATTTTCAATCAATTTTCATACAATCAATCAATCAATCAATTTTAATACCATTCACTTTTAGCCTAATTTTGTGCGTTGTGAATTTTTTTATATGGATGGAGAACCTGCAGACCTATAGAAATTGCTGAACAATTAAGTCCCAGATAGCTCATCATTGATCACAATAGTTTAAATTGCTGGGAATTATAATTCAGCAATATCTAGAGTCTAGCCCTCTACAGATTCTCCCTCTCTTTCTTTTATTAAAATGTATTTTCATAGACATTGTAGGCATTCCAGGAAGTATGCTAGTTAGGGAGAACAGCTATAAGTTGAACGTATTTAAAATAACAAAGAAGAACATCTTTCAGTTATTCTCTAACATTAACTTAAGTAATATTACTCTGTAACCTCCTGCTGATTTTGCTAAATTATCACCATCTCCCTTTCCCCTGCCTCCTCTATTATTGTGCTCGCTCTGTCTGTCGGTCTGTCTGTCTGTCTGTTTATCCATCCATCCATCCATCCATCCATCCATCCATCCATCCATCCATCCCATCCCATCCCATCCCATCCCATCCCATCCCATCCCATCCCATCCCATCCATCCATCCATCCATCCATCCATCCATCCATCCATCCATCCATCCATCCATCTATCTATCTATCTATCTATCTATCTATCTATCTATCTATCTATATCTATTTTCCTTTTCATTATGGCCAAAAACTTAATCTATCAACATTTTTGGAATAGGGCTCCTTTGCCTGCAGAAAATCCCAATTGCAATGCCTATGGACATTCTCAGTCATCCAGGTCATAGTTGTCCCAAAGATGCTTTTTCAAGAGGCAACTGGACTTTCTGTTTTTTTTTTTCTTTGAAGACGTTTTGTTTCTCATCCAAGAAGCTTCTTCAGCCAGAACTGAAGAAGCTTCTTAGATGAGAAGCAAAATTTATTCAAAGAGAAAACAGAAAGTCCAGTGGCCTCTTTGGGAGTCCTTATTGCAATCCCTAATGGCTCAAGTTCAGTAGTGGGTTTCAAAAATTTTTGGAACCTCTTCTGTAGGTGTGGCCTGCTTTGTGGGAGTGGCTTGCCGGCCATGTGACTGGGTGGGAGTGGCTTGCCAGCCATGTGACTAGGTGGGCATGGCCAACTTGTAAAATATGGTGAAACTCCCTTAACAGCACTCTTGCTTAGCAACCAAAATGTTGGCTCAGAAACTCTGGCATTTGAAGCACGCAAGTCTTAAAGCTGTCAAGTTACAAGACCCTTGCATCCCTAACCCTTTAGGAAAAAAAACCCCAGGGGTGTTCAAACTTGACAGCTTTAAGACTTGTGGACTTCAGCTCCCAGAATTCCTCCTCCAGCCATGTTGGCTCAGGAACTCTGGCATTGAGGTGTGCAAGTCTTAAAGCTGTCAAGTTACAAGACCCTTGCACCACTAACCCTTTAGAAAAAAAACCCAGGGGTGTTTAAACTTGACAGCTTTAAGACTTGTGGACTTCAACTCCCAGAATTTCTCCTCTCGCTCTTCATCTTGATGATGTGTGGACGGGCGGGGGGGGGGAGGGAGCTGGAACCAGTTCTAAATGGCACTGCAGATTTGTGGAACCTCTTCTATAGAAGAGGGTAGAACTGGCAGGAACCCACCCCTGCTCCAGTTTAAAAAAAATCAGGGGAGATGTCAAACACACAAATGAACCCCAGATTGCTGCTGATCAGAATAGATAATACTGAACTAAGAAAACAAATAGTATGTCTCTTGATGAAGCAGTTCCCTGAGTTCAGATGAGTAGTTGAATGTTCTGACCCCCCTCGTCCCACACCAACACTCCGAGCCAAACATACTTTACAGAATCTATTCACAGATACACAGGTCCTTGGCAGCAAACCAGCACAGACAAGCTTGGGCAGCAATCCAGCCTGCCAAGCTCACAATACTGTTCATCAAACATTAGTTAATGCGTTGACTTCTGCAAAAAGGGCATGTGCACAAGCCATCCTTTTATAGTCTGGAGAGGAGCCTAATGACCACCAGCTGAGCACAATTACCTCCTGTAACTGCGCAACTGTTCCTGACGCCTATTAGCTCTTTGGTGCTGGGCAACTCACTGCTGGCATCCGGCTCACTCTCCCTTGTCTCCTCCCCACTGGTCCAAGGCTCAGGTGCCTCCTGGTGGCCAACCAGCCTCTCTGTGCCCTGCTCGGAGTCGGAACCCTGTCCAGGGTCCTCCACATCCTCCAGAGCCGACTCAGAGGGCCCCTCGCTGTCGGAGTCTGGTGGCAGCTCCAACGGCTCCTGCTGGGCCACAACATATAACATTGTCTGAGAAGTGATTCTGAATTTTACTTGACATAAAGTGTTCTGTAAATGCTGGCTGTCTTAGCAAAACCTAGCAAAACTAGTTGTCAAACAATGCAATACTTGCATAAAAACATAGACATGCTTGATTCTTCATGACATATAATATTGAAGCAAGCAATTAGGACATCAAACAATTTATAATTCATATTTACAGGGAGGAAGCAGAGAGCCATCTGCGGTGTCTGTATTTTAAAAATAAATAAAAGACTTGCACTAAGCATTTTCAACAGTTGGAAGGGGAAAACCTAACAATTTCTAAATATTTCATCTTACAAAATGATGAAGCTCCCTCAGTAATATTCATTAAGACAATGAAACGCAGACAGAGGCACCTGCAGTTTTCTGTTTGCCTGCTTGGTTAATGGCATCTGTTCACAAATAATGGAATTTACAATAGCCATCACTTGCTTGCATTCTAACTTTTAGTGTGAATGTAAATAGTGAATAAGCACTGCCAATTACCTCCACACGACCTATTAGATCTCACCAGTTAGGCCTCCTCCGAGTCCCATCTGCCGGTCAATGTCGACTGGCAACTACGCAGAGGAGAGCCTTCTCGGTGGCAGCTCCGACCCTGTGGAACGATCTCCCCATGGAAATTCATATCCTCACCACCCTCCAGACCTTCCGCACAGCCCTCAGAACTTGGCTATCCCGTCAGGCCTGGGGTTAAGACTACAGCCCGCCCGAATAGTATGAATGTTGTGTTCTTAATTATGTATTTGTCTTATATGTTAAAAGTTTGTCTCCCCCTCCCCCTTTTTAAGTTGTAAGCCGCCCTGAGTCCCCCCAGGGAAAAGGGCGGCATATAAATAAATTTAAATCTAAAATCTAAATCTAATCCAAAATGTTAACATTATGAAAACAGTAAATATTAAGTTGTTTAATTAAGTCACGTTCTTTGTTGTATCCAATGCCCAGGAGTTTATATATAAACTCGCAAGAAGTTTTTAAGTAAATCTATGAACACATACACACACACACACACACACACACACACACACGTGTGTCTTGCATTTGTGCTGATAAATAAATAAAGGGAGACTAGTATAGATCTATTTCAAGCTATTTAGCTCTCATCAGCTAGCCATACCCTTACTGGGATTTGAAACTGTGCTGGGCAGGTTTTGTTAGCCAGTTGTGTTAGCCACTAAGCTAATGTACAAATGTAACAAAGGCAACAATAAAAATAATGGCTTTCTGTCTGGATGGTCTCTTGGGATGAGCCGATAGACAGAGAAAGGAAACAGTATGCTTCCTCCCATATTTGGGCATACCAGGGGTTGTGACACAAAATACATACATACATACATACATACATACATACATACATACATACGTGGGTTCCTACCAGTTCGCACCAGTTCGGTAGAACCGGTTCATCAAATCTACTGAACCGGTTAGAAGAGGTTCCACCAGAAAGCAGGCCACACCTACAGAAGAGGTTCCAAAATTTTTTGAAACCCACCACACACACACACACACAGACTCACACAGAGAGAGAGAGAGAAAGAGAAAGAGAAAGGAAGAAATAAATAAATAAAAAGAAAGAAATAAATAAAAAGTGAGAGATGAAAGAAAAAAAGGAAAAAGGGACAGAGAGACAAAAGGAAGGAAAGAGAAAGAGAGAGAGAGAGAGAGAGAGAGAACAAAATACATGGCCAGCAAGCCATTCCCACCAGGTCACATGGCCGGCAAGTCACTCCCACAAAGGAAGCCACACCCACAGAGTAGGTTCGAAAATTTTTTGAAACCCACCACTGCATACATACATCTCTGTGTGTGTGTGTGTGTATGCTGGTCTTGTTATATTCGGGTCTTTTCCCATGTAAGATTCTACACCTGCGAAAATCTACAAAAACATATATATTTAATATAGTCAGAAAATGTGTTGTTGTAAGTATTTATCTTAGCTGCCATGGCAGCTTAACAGCAAACACAGCAATGAAAAAGTAACATAAGAAATTATATAACAACAGTGAAAGACAAAAAAAGCATCAAGGTAAGTATTTTTATGTAATTAAAATGCGGGAAAGACTAAATGCAAGAGATAAAAGTTGACCGAGTAAATCAAAGACTCCTTATTTGGATGGCCTGTTCTGAGTCATCAAGTGTCTTATCAAGAATTAAATTATTCTGTGAGACACCAGCATCACTGTTGGTGTACAGTAATGGATTGTGTATCTCTACAGTGATCAATGAGAATTTCATTAGGATTCTTGCTGAACAAGAAGCTATTATTATTAAGCAAGCTTTGTACACATACTTTTAAAGTAATCTGGTCAGCCTAAGCACTGTGTGCACATGTGTAGAATTTCATTATATCCTACAGAGAAAGAATGACTAGGGTAAATGATACTTGATTTGCAAATTAGCATTATGAGCTGAACACATTTGTGTTTTTAATTAGACAGTAATGAACTCTAGCTTCTACATCTCCCATTATGATTGAAGCATAGGAGAGCAACCAGTTCTGTTTAGAAGCTAGAAGATACATCTCAACCTTCTCTATCAGTAGATCATTGATTAGTTTCTTTCTATTATTTTCTGGATGTTTGCTCGGCACAAAGCTCTTAATTTGATATAACAAGGCAACTTATATATTCAAATGAATGGCACGCATTTAACATTGACACAAATAAGATACGTGTTAAATGAAACAAAGACACACATCTTTGCATTACACATTTACAACTGAAGAAAACTGTTCCTGACTTAGAATTACATTCCTCAACATTTTTCAATGATTGCTTCAGCCAAGGTGCTCTATAATGACCTCTAAGATGTTCCGTAGAAACTTTGAGGACAAAAGAGGATGTGGAGGGGCTTTTGGGCTTCCATGAAATCCCCGTACAGATTCACTTCCCTTGTAACTTGAGATTTAGGGCTCAGAGTTCACTTATGAAATGATAGGATAGTGATGACCTTCTAGTACATCTAAAAGTGGTTTGTTCCTGTTTCATGTCACATCAGAGGATGCAGCAAATATGTCTTTTGGGTGCCTAAGACATGAAACCATAGTTTAAGTCAGTGGTGGGTTTCAAAAATTGTTCGAACCTACTTTGTGGGTGTGGCCTCCTTTGTGGGAGTGGTTTGCCGCCCATGTGACCGTATGGGAGTGGCTTGCTGCCCATGTGACCGGATATGAAGATGCCGATGACACGTGTCAGAACCACCTTAAATTACCTCACACACAGCACTGGCATGCATAAGAATAGGATGTCAACTTGTTTTTTAAAAGGCATCTTTGGTTTGCGTTAAAACAACTTCCACACACACAATGTTCTGATTGCACCACAAACGCAGTAGTCATCCTTACCTTCCACAGAGGCACTGAGTTTTATAAATAGGAGCATGATAGTGTAGAATAATCATATTCAAGGACCAGTGGTGGGTTTCAAAAATTTTTGGGACCTCTTCTGTAGGTGTGGCCTGCTTTCCGGGTCCACTGGTGGAACCTCTTCTAACCGGTTCGGTAGATTTGACAAACCGGTTCTACCGAATAGGTGCGAACTGGTAGGAACCCACCTCTGGTTTAAGTGTATACTATCATCAATTATAAATAATAATTATCTTTCTTATATGGCCTTGTGGCCCTTCCCCTTAGGTAGACCATACTGTTGTTTTTCTTTAGAATGCCAGATGCACAACATCTTCTTGACCCTCTCTTTGCCTTCCCAACTGAGTAAAGACCAGGTCTTACTAAAGAGTTTCTCAAGTGTTTATTGTTGTTGTTGTTGTGCCTGTTTTTCATTCACTGTCCCCTTGGAAAAACATGGTTCTTCGGGTAAAGCCGGAATGGCTTTCTATCCTATCCTTGAAATTCCATTAAAAAAATCCTTAGAATTAAAAAGATGTGAAGTGATGGTGCCAATTCTACCAATAGAAACATAGTGTCGGCGTTCCAAGTATCATGTAGAATTAAATCAGAGTCAAAGGCAAAACGATCCTTAAAGTTCCAATTTAATAGATCAGACATCTTGGCATTGTGCTATGGAATCCCAATACTGGAAATGACATCAGAATCCCACCCAGTTAAAAGTTCATGATCTTGTCCCCACACCCACAATCCATCACATGGTTCAATCTTCTTCTTCCACGCTGGGCATCTACACCCAGCTGCTTCCGGTCAGGTGTGAAGGTACGGAGACAAAAGATGACCCTTGAGCTTCTAGAAAGGAATGAAAACAGTACATTCCACAATCTCACTCCTGTCTATTCCCCCCTCCCATCAACTATATTAAAGAAAGAGCATAATGAAATAAGAGAAAGTGTAGCAGGCCAAAATTCTAAAAGGAATATAATTGCAGGCCTGACACATAGACTGATTTGATATGTAAAGTCTGTATTTACCTTGTAGAAAGCAATAACAGACCAAAAGGAAAGAAATAATGTTGGCAAGGTTGTATTTGGCAGGAAGATTCAGTTTTATAGTATTGCAAACAAATTCAATTTCAAACTCTGATTTTTCTTGATTAATACTCTAATGTGTTTACTAACACCTTATATTGCTTTTCGGATAGTGTGTATCTTATTTCTCTCCTTATGCAGTTTGCAGTCTTACTAAGTTTATTGTTGTGCAGGGTACTTAAATTGCTTTTCCCTTTCATAGTTCAGCTGTTATAATTTTTTTCTATCACTGCAGTAATTTTATATTCTGTTTGTGAGAGGGAGTCGCTGTAAACATTTTAATAAAAAGTTTTAACACACAACAAATAGAAGAGGAAGAATGGAAGGTATGTGCTGTGATAAAAGTTCAAATTGCTTAGAAAATTGGAGCAGGTTTAGTGAAAACATAATGCTGGATTATTTTTATCCTTTTCCTTCGAATTTTATTTATCTTAAATAAATGGTTTTTTTAAATTTATAACACTCTTTTGAATAAACATAAATGAGATATGTCCAACACTTGTCTCCATGTATGCCAACTCTTCCGTTTTCCCTTTTTCCTTTTTAACATTCATTATAAGCCACAAATGCATCAGCTAATTTCCCATATGATTCATACTGGAAACTGTGCTATATATTGCGACTTCGGTATACTTCCCAGTTCAAAGATATGGAATAAACTGAGGATTTTTGGAGTTAATTGAAAAGAGCCAACTGTCAGGCCTGCAATTATATTCCTTTTAGAATTTTGGCCTGCCACACTTTCTCTTATTTCATTATGCTGTTTCATTAGTATAGTTGATGGGAGGGGGGAATAGAAAGAAGTAGGATTGTGGAATGTGTTGCTGTCATTCTTTTCTAGAAGACCAAGGTCATCTTTTGTCTCCGCACTTTTACACCTGACCGGAAGCAGCTGGGTGGAGACGCCAGCGTGGAAGAAGAAGATTGGACCATGTGATGGATTGTGGGTGTGGGGACAAGATCATGAACTTTTAACTGGGTGGGATTCTGATGTAATTTCCAGCATTGGGATTAACACAGATGTGCTAAGATGTCTGATTTATTAAATTGGAACTTTAAGGATCATTTTGCCTTGGACTCTGATTTAATTCTACATGATACTTGGAACGCTGACACCAACCCTGTTTGGAAATATATTTAATTGAAAGATTTGTTCTGTTAAAGCATTCCTTAAAATACAGTAAAGTTAAATAAGTTAAAATATTACATTTGGTACTTCACATTTAGTCAATGTAAGGAAATAGCAAAACAATGCAAACTAGATCAGAGACTCTGGTAGAATCTTACCTGAATGCTTTCCTTTTAACAAGAGTATGCATAAGAATAGTCCAGATTCAGTCCAAGGTTAAAAGAGGCAGGTCAAGATTGTAAGCCAATCCAGAAGTCAGAATTTCATAAGCAGAACCCATGTGAATAACACACAACATATCAGCTGGTTGTTTCCAGCAAAGAAACATGGGTCAGAGTTGCCTCTTAAATCAAGAGGCAGTCAAATGGCATTAATCGAGATATTAATCAAGAAATTAAAAGAGAGGAGCAGCGGTGACACAGTGATTAGAATGCAGCATTGCAGGCTAATTCTGACAACTACCAGCTGTTTGATCCTGACTGACTCAAGGTTGACTCAGCCTTCCATCCTTCCGAGGTTGGTAAAATGAGTACCCAGATTGTTGGGGGCAATATGCGGACTCTGTAAAACACTTAGAGGGAACTGTAAAGCAGTGTGAAGCAGTATATAGGTCTAACTGCTATTGCAATCTGTTCTGACCCCCCTCGTCCCACACCAAAGCACTCCGAGCCCAAGATACTTTAACGAATTTATTAACAGACAGACAGGTCCTTGGCAGCAATCCAGCACAGAAAAGCCTTGGCAGCAATCCAGCACAGACAAGCCTTGGCAGCAATCCAACCTGCCAAGCTAGTTCTCCAACATTAGTTAATGTGTTGACTCCTGCAAAAGGGGCATGTGCACAAGCATTCCTTTTATAGTCTTGAGAGGAGCCTAATTACCACCAGCTGAGTGTAATTACTTCCTGTAACTGCACAACTGTTCCTTACGCCTATTAGCTCTTCAGTGCCGGGCATCCAGGAACAACTCCCTTGGCTCCTCCCCACTGCTGACATCCGGATCACACTCCCTTGTCTCCTCCCCACTGATCCAAGGCTCAGGCGTCTCCTGGTGGCCAACCAGCCTCTCTGCGCCCTGCTCGGAGTCGGAACCCTGTCCAGGGTCCTCCACATCCTCCAGGGCCGACTCATAGGGCCCCTCGCTGTCGGAATCTGGTGGCAGCTCCAATGGCTCCTGCTGGGCCACAACAGCAATCTACTCCCATTCTTGTGAAGGAACTTTATAAAACATCTTTGCTCTGCTCTCCACTCTTCTAGCTAGATGCTGGGCTAGGTGGCCTTATGTTATCCTTATCTAACTGCACCAGCTGTTCCAAAAATACCTGTTTTTGATCAGCCTCATGTCATTCTTGGCTTGATACTTCCTGAAGCTGACATTCCACAGGTTCAGCTGGAACAGGATCTTCAGAATTAAACTCAGAAGCAAAGTCTTGAGCCATGACACTTTTTTGATAAGGCTTTTTCATGACAATGCTATCACCTTATAGTTACCTCCCTCTTTTTTTGGGTAGATCTAAAGCCCGGGACATGTGGATAAGTCAGTGTTGCAGGATTTCAATTTTTAATGAATTGAAGAAAACTGGAAGAGCAAATAAATTGTTTACCTTATATGCTACATTGTATCTTTTATTATGTATATTTAAAAGTAACCTCTAATACAGACTTTTTTTAAAAAAAGGTAAATATATGCTTTTTTGGGTATATAATTCCCCAATATTTCTTTTTTTTTCTGAACTGTTTAATGGCTGACTTTATTCACTATCAATAATTTTACCTGCTAATTTTAGTTAAAAGAACTTGGTAACATATTATATAAAACACTATATATTTCTAATGAAAGCTCCCATCTCTCATTTTCACATTCTTACTTTGGTGGGATAGAGATATAGATGCCCCTAGCCTTTTAAAAAAAATAAACCCAATAATTTATCCCAATTATGACTATTACAGACTAAAAATAAGTTAATTGCTAGGTTTGAAAGAGAAAATGATAAGCTTCATATCCATTTTTATTGAGTGTATGGTCTGAAGCAAGACTGTACATTTTTTCTTAGGAAATGCTTCTACTAAACACACACACACACACACACACACACACACACACACACACACACACACACACACACACATATATATATATATATATATATATATATATATATATATATATATATATATATATATATATATTCTAAGTTACCATATTCTATTTTACTATGGTTGCCTTCTAAAGCCAACAAGTTTCAACTAATTCTGGATTATGCTGTTTAGATCAAAATGACAGCTCCTTATTGATAGATATTGCTTGTTATTCATTGCTATGTTGTTGTTTGAAATATGCATCTAAAATTTTATCAATTTTATCCTGTTTCATATGAATGTATTTGTGATCTACTATTATAAATAAATATGTTGACATAACTTTTCCATAGATTCAATTAGATTCAATGAAGTATTTGTATTTGTATTTTGTATTTTATTATTTGCATGCCGCCCTTCTCCGGGAGGACTCAGGGCGGCGAACAATTCAAGGGGGGGAAAAGGGGGAACATAAAAGACAAAATACAAATAATAAAAGTAGACAACAGTCGCACAACCATACATGTCGAGAGGGGAGGGAACTCATCACCCCCAGGCCTGCCGGCAAAGCCAGGTTTTGACGGCTTTTCAGAAGGCCTGGAGAGAGGTGAGGGTCCGAATCCCTGCGGGGAATTCATTCCAGAGGGCCGGAGCTGCCACAGAGAAGGCCCTCCCCCGGGTCATAGCCAGGTGGCATTGGCTGGTAGATGGCACCCGGAGGAGGCCAACCCTGTGAGATCTAATGGGTCTGTGGGAGGTAATTGGCAGCAGGCGGTCTCTCAAGTACCCAGATCCAGTACCATGAAGGGCTTTATAAGTTACGACTAGCACCTTGAAGCGTATCCGGAGACTGATCGGTAACCAGTGCAGCTCGCGGAGGATAGGTGTAACGTGGGTGTACCGAGGTAAAGTCTGTAATGATATGAAGGAATGAACGTGGGAGATGGGGAAGAGCTGCAGCCAGGAGAATTTAAGGATGTAGATACAATAAGTTTGTTTAGGGATACAACCAGGCCATTCACTTCATAACCATGCTTGATTAATTAAAAAAAAACCATTTTGTTGCATTCCCAAATTAATACTTTTATTTCAAATATTTTTTTTCATCCCTGAAGTAAAAATTAAAAGTAAACTAACATATTTTATTTTAATAAATTCTGCACACATGTAACACAGAATTGCTGTGGAATGAATTATTTCAAATGTAGCCTAGAATGGATTAGATTAGACTCAAAGGAACATTTTCAAAACTTAACTCCTGCTAGCTGTGTGTGCCATCCATCCAATAGCATAGGAAACGGAGAGGAATCTAAAATCCATTAGCTGGCAACTTCCTGGTATTCAGGAATTATGTTCAAATGCCATAAACATTATAGGATTTGGACCAGAACATATCTGCTACATGATGTTTCAGCACTACACAGAATTAAAATGTCCATCAGAGAACAAACTGCAATAGACTCTTGTTATTGCTAAAAAAAATTGATTTTTAGGAAACGTAGGAAAACAGTATTTTTGTGTTCTCGTTTTGATCAATAGCTGTACTGTCAGGGAAGAAATTGGGTCAGGCATTTTATTTATATAGGAGTCATGGCAAAGTTAAGGCTATCAACAGTGTAATGGAGTGAATAGAATCAAGCTGAAGGTGAACTGTTCAAGACTTAGTCTGTTCTCAAATAAGAAATCACTGGATGATTTGGGCCTTAGGTCAATCAACCTTTGGCCTAACTTCTCTTCCAGAACAGATGGTTGAGAGAACAGGAGAAATATTTCAACCTGGCTTGCTTGGATGCGGGACAGGATTCCTTCAAGTCTAATTTAATTCAAGTAAAGAAAATTTGCAAATAAGCTGAGCATGATATCTATTTATTTTGTTACCAACAATTATATAGAACAGAACAGAACAGAACAGAACAGAATAGAATAGAATAGAATAGAATAGCAGAGTTGGAAGGGACCTTGGAGGTCTTTTAGTCCAATCCCCTGCCTAGGAAGGAAACCCTACACAACTTCAGACAAATTGTTATCCAACATTTTCTTAAAGACTTCCAGTGTTGGAACATTCACAACTTCTGGAGGCATGTTGTTCCACTGATTAATTGTTCTAACTGTCAGGGAATTTCTCCTCAGTTCTAAGTTGCTTCTCTCCTTGATTAGTTTCCACCCATTGCTTCTTGTTGTACCCTCAGGTGCCTTGCAGAATAGTTTGACTCCCTCTTCTTTGTGGCAACCCCTGAGATACTGGAAGACTGCTATCATGTCTCTTCTAGTCCTTCTTTCTATTAAACTAGACATACCCAGTTCCTGCAACCGTTCTTCATATGTTTTAGTCTCCGGTCCCCTAATCCTCTTTGTTGCTCTTCTCTGCTCTCTTTCTAGAGTCTCCACATCTTTTTTACATCGTGGTGACCAAAACTGAATGCAGTATTCCAAGTGTGGCCTTACCAAGGCATTATAAATTGGTGTTAACACTTCACGTGACCTTGATTCTATCCCTCTGTTTATGTAGCCTTGGCGTTGGCTTTTTTGGCAGCTGCTGCACACTGCTGGCTCATATTTAAATGGTTGTCCACTAGGATTCCAAGATCCCTCTTACAGTTACTACTGTTGAGCAAGGTACCACATATAATGTATCTCTGCATTTTGTTTTTCTTGCCTAAATGTAGAACCTTACTTTTTTCACCATGGAATTTAAATTTTGTTAGATAGTGCCCAATGTTCAAGTTTGTCAAGATCCTTCTATATCTTAAGCCTATCTTCTGGAGTGTTGGCTATTCCTGCCATCTTGGTGTCATCTGCAAATTTGATGAGTTCCCCATTTATCCCCTCATCCAAATCATTGATGAAGATGTTGAAGAGTACTGGGCTTAAAACAGAGCCTTGGGGTCCTCCACTGCATACTTCCCTCCATTTAGATGCAGTTCCTTTGAAGACTACACGTTGAGTGCAGTTGATCATCCAGTTACGAATCCATCTGGTGGTGATGCTTTCTACCCCACATTCTTCTACTTTATCTAGTAGTAGGTTATGGTCTACCTTATCAAATGCCTTACTGAAGTCCAAGTAAACTATATTGACGGCATTCCTCTGGTCCACAAATTTTATCAAAGAATGCAATAAGATTAATCTGGCATGATCTGTTTTTGACAAACCCATATTGGCTTTTGGCTATTACTTTGTTTACTGCTTACTTGCACGACACTTTAAGTGATAGATCTTGAAATGAGTTAGACTGAAGATTGGGATTCTCACATTGTGGCAGATGTCACATTTTGTTTTTATAGTGCATGTTGAGTGATGGTTTGCAGTGTGCAGGTTAAGGTTATAGGTAATGACTTTCACCCCTTGGGTCTGGAGTGTTGATAAAAGGGGTATGCTAGAAAATTACATATTTTTATCCATGGCTTTGATTTTCTAGACTTTCAAAATAGAAAATATCATGTTGGGTAGTAGACAGTGATGGGATTCAGCTGGTTCGCACCTATTTGGGAGACCCGGTTGTTAACTTTCCCAGCAGTTCGGAGAACCGGTTGTTGGAAGAAATCTCCTCCTCTCACCACTTTTCAGGGCTAATCCTGTAAGGGAGGCAGGAAGGAAGGAACATTCTGGTGGTCTTTCTAGTCTAATCTTTATTGCGCTACTTACAGAAACTGCCTCTCCGGTTAACCCTTATCACATTGTCACAGCTAAGGCAAAGCGCCCATTGACATGAATGATGTTGAGTTGGCCACACCCACCCAGTCACATGACCACCAAATCCTGCCTACCCAGTTGGTCATCAGTGCAGAGAACCAGTTGTTAAATTATTTGAATCCCACAACTGGTAGTAGAAGAAATGGCAAAAAATATACAGTCTAAATCAAGAAGTTATTATGAAATGTGCACATTTTTTCATAAATTGTGCTCGCAATGAAATCATCACTTTGAATCATGAGCAATGCAAATATATTTATATTTCAGAGGGTAGTAGTAGTCAAACATCTTGAAAATCTGTTAGATCCAAGCATATTTTATTTAGTGAGTTGTACACGGACACACACTTTACATTTATTTAGCATTGTATCTATCTACCATAGACATCCCGTTGTGCTCCCAACAACTAATTGTCAAAAATGCAGATTTTGCCTTTTATCTGTCATGAAAGAACAAAGAGAAATTTTTATTTATTTATTTATTTATTTATTTATTATCAATTATGTGATTTTCTTGCTAGCTCATAAAACATAATAAATGATTAAACCGTATTAAACATAACAAATTTCCCAACGGCTAAAAATGATAGATTAAAATTTACAAACCCAAACAGAAAAATAAAAGATTTTATATATATTTTTTACATAATATATATGTAGTATTTGTGCTGATAAATAAACAAAGGGAGACTAGTATAGATCTATTTCAAGCTATTTAGCTCTCATCAGCTAGCCATACCCTTATTGGGATTCCAACCTGGGCTGTATTGCATATTAGGCAGATGTATTAACCACTTGAGCCACAGGCTGTCCTCCGTTATCAGCTGAGCCAGGGAGAAAGGTATATATTTAAAGTCACAACCCCTGGTATGCCCCAATTATGGGAGGAAGCTAATTGCTTCCATTCTCTGTCCATCAGCTCGTCACAAGAGACCATCCAGACAGAAAGCCCAATATTTTACTTTTTTATCAATATATGTATACTCACTGACTGCTATGCTAATTATACAGGGGGATTTCGGAGGAATCCATCCTTGTCCACAATCAAGGAGCCACCATCACCATGTATCACTTTCTTGTCAAACTTTATTTGCTTCCCTTTGATGGGACCACATGAAGCATATTCCTTGACATTTCAGATCCACGAGGCATTGAAGTGTCACAATTTGCATCTGTAAATCTTCATTTACAAGAGCCGAGGTGGCGCAGTGGTTAGGGTGCAGTACTACAGGCCACTTCACCTGACTGTTATCTGCAGTTCAGCGGTTCTAATCTCACCGGCTCAAGGTTGACTCAGCCTTCCACCCTTCCGAGGTGGGTGAAATGAGGACCCAGACTGTGGGGCGATATGCTGACTCTGTAAACCACTTAGAGAGGGCAGAAAGCCCTATGAAGCGGTATATAAGTCTAACCGCTATTGCTATTGCTATTCATCCCTTTGAAAATGACCTGATTCATACTTTTCAGACTATTGTTCCAGTTGTAGATGTCTTGTTGAGTAGACCTTGTATGCTTTAGATGCTGATTTTTAAACATTGTTACAGGGCAATAAATGACTAGTAATTTGATTTTCCTTCTTTCTTTTCTCTCCTTTCCCTTCTCCTCCACTCCCCTTCCTTGCTTCCTTCATCCTTCCATCCTCCCCCCCACCCCACTCCTTTCCTCTCAATTTGCAATTACTCGGGTAATTTTCATGGTAATGCTTATGTGCAGCTGTGATTACTGGATATTGGCAGTAGATGGAGCAAATAAGCTGTCACTTTTGAGGATATATTTGGTATAGATCAGAAGAGAAATTTTTTTCATTTGCTTATTTAAGTTACTTGCAATACTTGATTCGTTATAGGCTCACTGTATTACTTTGTGATCCCGTATATCGAGGAGAAGCAGCTTACTTAATAAATGCATTGCTACCTGAAACGACACTTGGGATTTGTTAATTTTTGTTAAAAAGCACTTCAGAGAGGTTATGAGGTAAATGTTTGAAGCAATAGTAAAATAATGGTTAAGGGACTGGCAATAATTACGATAGCAACAATGGTAACTAGTAATGGCTGCTCCACATATACTTTTTTTAAGGAAAATGCCATGGAGAATATTAGCACACAACGATGGAATCTTTGTATGTAGGGTATTTGACAGTAAAATGCAGACACATCTATATTATTTATTTATTTATTAAATTTATTTATTAAATATATTTATACGCCGCCCAATCCCGAAGGACTCCGGGCGGCTTACAAAAAACTATAAGAAAAAACACATAACGTTAAAGAAAACAATTTAAAAACAACAAACACCCTCATACATTCATTCTAGTTGGGGCCGGACCTCAACAGTGAGGTCAACAGCCCCAGGCCTGCCGGAACAGCCAAGTTTTTACAGCTTTCCTGAAGGCCATGAGAGTGGGTATGGTCCGGATTTCCGGGGGGAGCTGGTTCCAGAGAGTCGGAGCAGCCACACAGAAGGCTCTCCTCCGAGGGCCCGCCAGCCGACACTGTCTGGCTGACAGCATCTGAAGGAGGCCCAATCTGTGGGATCTTACTGGCCGCTGGGAGGTATGTGGCAGCAGGCGGTCTCAAAGGTATCCTGGCCCTAAGTCATGTAGGGCTTTAAAGATAATAACCAACACCTTGAATTGCGTCCGGAGACCAATTGGTAGCCAGTGCAGCTCGTGGAGGACAGGTGTAACATGGGTGTACCTTGGTACACCCAATATAGATCGCGCAGCCGCATTCTGGACTAGCTGCAATCTCCGAACGCTTTTCAAGGGTAGCCCCATGTAGAGAGCGTTGCAGTAATCCATAATGACTGTTGTTAATGAACAAGGCAGGTTATATAGGTAAAGTAATTCTGATTTTGTAAAATTCTGAAGCAGCTAAGATTTAGGGGGAAAGTTGTAGCAGGAAGAAATAACTTACCGATGAAGGCTTTAAAGGTGATAACCAACATATATATCCTATCCTTTCTTTGAGGAGCTTGGAGTAAAATATTAGCACCGGTGAAGAAGTTTTTAATGATCAAACAACTCATAGTGAAGGAAAACAATGGTGCAGCTGAGACTCAATGCTGAGACTTAATGAACTCCCCAAGCTGAATGTAGATGTGGAGCAGGTAAAGCTATTGGTTAATTTTTTAAGTATTGGATTGAAAAGACTTGCAAGTATTCCACCTGCAGAAGGTAGTGTTACAATTGTAAGTCAACTCATTAAAATGTCCGGAACTTCTTGGACTTTGGATTTCTTCCTGAATATTCTGCCCTGACATCACCAGTGGGTATATTAAGTGTTTCTCTCTGTGTTCCATCTTGTTAAAGCTGAGCTTTTTTTAAGTTCGGGAAAAAGTTTTTAAAATAATATATGCATTTTGGAGGAAACAATTTTTTCTCCCTTTCCTTTCTTGAGAGAGAGATTTCTTAGCTGCCACTGAAAGCTGGATTTAAAATCATGTACCTCCTACAAGCAACTGATCTCATTCCAGGATTGTAGACAGGTTTCCTACAGCCAGAAACTCATTACCTGCCAGCAGACACTATTAAACCTCAGGAGGCAGAAGGTAATAATATTGTTGTGGCCCATTTAAAAATAATAACAGCATTATATGAAATGATTTTGCTAAAACTTGCTAGCACCTTTATGTAATATATCTAACTGTTGTGGAAGGAAACCTTCATTTAAAGAACTATAACAAAAAGAAAATAACATAATCCTCATTATTACAGGTAGTCCTTGACTTAATGCCACAACCGAGCCCAAAATTTCTGTTGCTAAGTGAAACATTTATTAAATGAGTTTTCCCCTATTTTATGACCCTTCTTACCACAGTTTGTTTGTTTGTTTTCTTTTTTATGTATATTGAAATGGAATTATAAATACCATCAACACAAAAGGGAGTTTGCTCAGAAGCTGAAATACACCAAGTGAATTAGAGGAAGAGTGGGAAGCAGAGGAGAGAAGAAACACAGGAAGAGAGGGATAGGAGAGAGGGTGAAGGGGGAAGATGAGCTGTATAAGGAGGAGTGGTAAGGGGAGAGAGTAGAAGGAGAAAGGAAGGGGAAGTAGAGTAGAAAATGATGGAAGGAAGACAGAATGTAGAAAGGGGGAGGAGAGAAGGGGAAGAAAGTGTCGGATAAGGTATAAATATGGTGTACGGAGAGCAGAAGAGCCAATAAATGGGTTTTTCTTTTTTTCCCTTCCTTGGCAGCTGATGGTAAGATGAATTGATGTAAGTACTTCATAATACAACTTGATATTGACTATGTAATAGTATACATGTGATTATATGCTATGAAAATGGAAAATAAAACTTTTATGAATAAGAATAAAAAAAAGAGACCCATTAAACTCTTTATCCACATCATTAATAAACATATTCAAAAATAATTGTCTCAAGACAGATCCTTAGTGGGACATCACGAGTGTCTGCTGTCCAACTTGATACAGAGATGTTAGTCAGTTGGTTAAGTTTAGGCACCAAATGAGCTCCTGTTACTTGTCCCAGCTTCTGCCAACCTAGCAGTTCAAAAGGACGTAAAAAAGCAAGTAGAAAAATAGGGACCACCTTTGGTGGGAAGGTAACAGTGTTCCATGTGCCTTTGCTATTTAGTCATGCTGGCCACATGACCATGGAGACGTCTTTGGATAGCGCTGGCTCTTCAGCTTTGAAACAGAGATGAGCACCGCCCCCTAGAGTCAGGAATGACTAGCACATATGTGTGAGGGGAACGTTTACCTTTTTAATGTTTTACTCTCACTATCATATTGAAAAACAGCTGCCAACAAGGGATTTCAACATCCGACAGAAAAATAGTTAATTTTCTTATTCATCTGTAATAAATACACAGTATAGACATAAGATTTTCACAGAGTTAATAAATGCATCCTTAATTAGAAAGTACTAATTGACATATACAGATTGGTTTTGTTCATGAAAGATTCCAATCGCTTCAAAGACATATCCACCTAACTGTTTTAAAATAAAAAGCAGCCTATTTAAATTTCAGAGAAGATGATTAAGATGCTACATGATTGTCAGAAACTGCATTACATTAACTCCAAATGTGATGTGTCAGTGAAAATTGACACAAATCTAGAAAACCTGAATCTATATGGAATCTTGGATCAAGATGACTCTGCTTACTGTTGTCAGTCTGCTTTATATAAAAGTAAGGTGGTTTAATACATTTTATTACTTTTGAGTGAAAGCACTGGTGTTTTATTACTTAAGAAAGAAAAGGATACATAACTCAGACATTCTGTGATATCATGGGATTATACAGTACGATGGGGGAAATAGCTATATTCATTTTATTGTTCTCTGAAAAATGATCCCAGGCTTTATTAATAACATCTTCTTGTTTGCTTGCCAGATGAGTTCAGAGTTTCTTTCTGAAGAATCAATTAATATATTTTTAAAATTGCTGTAATTTTGTATTTATTCTATGAATCAATACATCCTGAACATGTGTCAATAAGTTGCATTTATTTCAGAGGTGGTATTCAGCAGGTTCTGACCAGTCCTGGAGAACCGGTAGCGAAAATTTTGAGTAGTTTGGAGAACCGTTAGCGAACATTTTGAGTAGTTTGGAGAACCGTTAGCGAAAATTTTGAGTAGTTTGGAGAACGGGTAAATACAACCTCTAACTGGCCCCACCCCCATCTATTCTCTGCCTCCTGAGTCCCAACTGATCAGGAGGGAATGGAGATTTTACAGAATCCTTCCCCTGCCATGCCTACCAAGCCATGCCCACTAAGCCATGCCCACCGAACCGGTAGTAAAAAAAAAATTGAATCCTACCACAGATTTATTTCCCAACTGGTCAGATGCAGGCAGCAGTATATATTGTTTTGCAAGGTAGTCTGCATATTAGAGATCCCAGTTCACATTGAACAGCTTGAGCATGTTTGAAATAAAAGTGGTGTTTCGTGATTTTTGTGGTTTATGGGGAAAAAATATGCTCAAATTGATTGGCACTATTCTTGATGTTAGTAGAAATCAATGGTGGGTTTCAAAAATGTTTGGAACCTCTTCTGTAGTAGAAATCAATGGTGGGTTTCAAAAAAGTTTGGAACCTCTTCTGTAGGTGTGGCCTGCTTTCCGGGTCCACTGGTGGAACCTCTTCTAACCGGTTCGGTAGATTTGACGAACCGGTTCTACCGAATAGGTGCGAACTGGTAGGAACCCACCTCTGGTAGAAATGCTACAATACCTACTTCTGCATTGCAGACAATACCATTTTGAGAGAGAGAGAGAGAGAGAGAGAGAGAGAGAGAGAGAGACAGAGACAGAGACAGAGACAGAGAGAGACAGAGAGAGACAGAGAGACAGAAAGACAGAGAGAGACAGAGAGAGAGACAGAGAGAGACGGAGAGAGAGAGACAGAGAGAGAGAGAGACAGAGAGACAGAGAGAGAGAGGGAGAAGGTAATTAATTTTGTATCTTGATAAAATGTTTACTGAAGATAGAGAATGAAGAGACAGATTTTGGTAGCAAGGTAGCAGGATACCAAGTGATCTGATGCTGGGAGCTATAGTTTATTAAAAGAAATAAAAGGGTTGTTTATAAGAGCAGTATTTTATGAAGAGGAAAAGGTGAAACAGGTGCTTTAGAAGGTGGAGAAGAAGCTGTTGGGAAATATGAAATAATTGTGATGTATTAGAAGACAGTTCACCGTGAGGATGATCAGAAGAGGCTATAGGTTTCTAAGTGTGACCTTTATGTGAGAGAAAACATTTCTCTTGTCATTAATTAAGCTTGGTGAAAAAAAAAGGAAGCTTGAGCAGGTTATGAACTGCAAGGCAGTAGATGAAAATGAAAGGAGGCCATGCTGAACAAATTAGATTAATTTATTTGAGAACTGATGGTGAAAGCTGACTGGTTTGAAGCAGGAGACGATAAATGTGGAAGCTTCTTAAAAGCCAGTAACAGAAGGGAAAGAATTAGTGTGACACATAACACTAAAGAGCCCTAGCAGATTACTACAAGAATTGTGCTAACACATATATAATGAATAGACCAGAGGTGGGTTCCTACCAGTTTGCACCTATTCGGTAGAACCGGTTCGTCAAATCTACCGAACCGAATTAGAAGAGGTTCCACCAGTGGACCCGGAAAGCAGGCCACACCTACAGAAGAGGTTCCAAAAATTTTTGAAACCCACCACTGGTCCTTGGATATGATTATTCTACACTATCATGCTCCTATTTATAAAACTCAGTGCCTCTGTGAAAGGTAAGGATGACTACTGCGTTTGTGGTGCAATCAGAACGTTGCGTGTGTTGAAGTTGTTTTAACGCAAACCAAAGATGCCTTTTAAAAAAGACGTTTACATCATATTCTTATGCATGCCAGGGCTGTGTGGGAGGTAATTTAAGGTGCTTCTGACAAGTGTCGTTGGCATCTTCATATCCGGTCACATGGGCGGCAAGCCACTCCCATCCGGTCACATGGGTGGCAAGCCACTCCCACAAAGGAGGCCACACCCACAGAGTAGGTTCGAACAATTTTTGAAACCCACCACTGGAATAGACACAGATTGACTTTGTTTTTTCCCCATTATGTGGCTATGTGCCAGAAACCATATTTAGAAGCTTGGTCTATATGAAACCAAGAAGCAATGCACACATCTACGCAATCCGATAGTGCACAGAAGACTTCTAGTTTCTCAAATCTTTTAATCTATTGCAGTTTTATGTCTTTACTCTGCAATTTTCATTGTTGACTTGTATTATTTTCTGCTGTTGTTTTTTTCTCATTTAAGTTTATTATGAAATGTAGTGCTATTAATAAATAAGTTCCAATGCCAGTAAAATGCACAGTTAATTTCCCCTTCAACATCATTATCGTGTGGAGTGTATACACAGAATAATGTGATTAATCGTATGAATTGCCCATCCACAACTAACCAAAAGTAAAAATTGAATTCTGCTTGCTTGCAATGTTAGATTACTTAGGCAAAAGACCGGAGGATGTCATTTAAAGGCTGGAGGTATTTTTTAAATGTTTCCTTTTTAAAAGAATCCTAACATCCTGGAAAGAGGGAAGGAACAAAAGAAGGAAGGATCAAAAAAAGGAAGGAACAAAAGAAGGAAGGAACAAAAGAAGGAAGCAAGGAATGAAAGAAAGCCAATATGCTTCTAATTCAGTATTAGTTTTCTATTTTTCTTTTTCTGTTAGGAAAGGTTCCCCCCCACCCTTTATATGGAAGAGAATTTACAAAACAAAGTTATCTTCCATCTATAGTCTCAAATAGTATTCCACTCTCTCAGTGCTCCACCGATGTACTCTCCAATGTGTAGAGGAGATCCATATTGGATATCAAAAGTTTCTGCAACCCCTGTTTTAATTTAAAACAATCACCATAATCACAGCAAAAATAGAGGATATAAAATATACATAAATCAGGATGGAAGGAAAAATACCTTTACTAAATAAGCACAAGCTTATTTTCTTTAATATTTATACCTTCACATTTTTGGCAAGGTTTTACAGAAGTGGCTTGCCATTGCCTGCTTTGTAGGGGGTAGAAAGAGAGAGAGAGGGAGGGAGGGAGAGAGAGAGAGAGAGAGAGAGAGAGAGAGAGAGAGAGAAATACAGTAGGTAGGTAGGGAGACAAAGAGAGTAGCTAGGTAGATAGAGGGAGAGAGAGAGAGAGAAAGAGAGAGAAATACAGTAGGTAGGTAGGGAGACAAAGAGAGTAGCTAGGTAGATAGAGGGAGAGAGAGAGAGAGAAAGAGAGAGAAATACAGTAGGTAGGTAGGGAGACAAAGAGAGTAGCTAGGTAGATAGAGGGAGAGAGAGAGAGAGAAAGAGAGAGAAATACAGTAGGTAGGTAGGGAGACAAAGAGAGTAGGTAGGTAGATGTTTCCAGGTGTATTTATCCATGTGCTGGAGAAGGAAATCGCTGACAATCTGCAGCACCTAAGACTTTGTTTCTGCTGGCCCAGCACTTGATCAATGTATTTCTCATCAATCAGTTAAAGAGCTTCCCAAGGGGGGGGGGGAGTTTTTGCACTCTGCAAATGTCCCAAAAATGGCCCATTTTTTGTGAAAATGGGCCCATTTTTTTTTTCAAAAAAAGGCATGAATAGCCTGGGGGCTTGCAGAGTGCTCCTGGGGAGAGACTGGCTCAAGATCCCACAGTTGGCTTGGGGCCTAAGGCAGGACTAGAACTCACAGTCTCCCAGTTTGTAACTTGGTACTTAATCATTACAGTAAAATGGGGTTCATGATTACTGTTAACAAACACTTTTAAGAGTATTTTTTTTCCAATCTTGCATGAGCCAGTCTTACAACTGCTAGACTATGGGGTGCTAAAGAGTCAATGTTACTGAAAACACACTTCTAACTCTTGCAACCACTTTACAACTTTACAACTGTCTCCTTACAGTGGATATTCCCAAATTCTCTTAACGTTTATTACCAACATTTGGCATTTGGCTCTAAGGTTTCCTGCGATGACATGTACTGTTTTATTATTTTAACTATTTATCATTTTAAATTCAAATGCTTGATTTTTAACACTTACGTCTACATTTACTTGCACATCATTTGCAAATCTGCATTGTCTTTTATTAGGTGTGCATGTGTGTTGTAAAAATAATAACCCTTTTTAATGGAAATCTGTATCCCAGCCCAACATTTCCCCCATACAGTCTTTATTCCTTTATTTCACAGATGTTCCCATTACGAAAATATTAACATGCTATCTATCTATGGTGATGTTCTGATGATTGCAATGGGATAATGTGTTCTGTAGAGCCTATTCTGTTTGGGACTTTTATAGCAGAGGTGGGTTCCTACCAGTTCGCACCAGTTCGATAGAACCGATTCATCAAATCTACCGAACCGGTTAGAAGAGGTTCCACCAGTGGATCCGGAAAGCAGGCCACACCTACAGAAGAGGTTCCTATAAATTTTGAATCCCACCACTGACACACAGACACACACACACACACAGAGACAGACAGACACAGACAGACAGACAGACAGACAGACTCACACAGAGAGGGAAAGAGAAAGAAAAAGAAAGGAAGAAAGAAAGAAAGAAAAAAAGAAAGAAAAAAGAAAGAAAAAAAGAAAGAAAAAAGAAAGAAAGAAAGAAAGAAAGAAAGAAAGAAAGAAAGAAAGAAAGAAAGAAAAAGTTTGAGAGAGATGAAAGAAAAAAAGACAGAAAAAGTGTGAGAGAGATGAAAGAAAAAAAGGAAAAAGGGACAGAGAGACAAAAGGAAGGAGAGAGAGAGAGAGGTGGGGGGAGAAAGAAAACACATGACTGGCAAGCCACTCCCACCAGGTCACATGGCCAGCAAGCCACTCCCACAAAGGAGGCCACACCCACAGAGTAGGTTGAAATTTTTTTGAAACCCACCACTGTTTTATAGGTTAGAATGGCCACATCAGATGTGTCTGGAACGGAATAGGAAGGTGGTGAAGATACTGGAACCCTTATTTAATCTGCAAACAGTAAATTCCCTTTCTGTAAAACCTGTGGGAAATGTAAGTTAAATGGCAAGATATTGAGCAATCATTATTGTGTATTTCAAAGGTTATTCTAGGTTAAGAATGCTGAGAGAGTAAATAAGACAATCTTAAGGTTGCATTGACTCCCAGATTACTAAATGTCTGCTTAAAGATCCAGGTGTTTCCTTTCACCTGGATAAGGAGAAACCCTTTTAAGAGGAAAATTTAATTCCAGAAATAAAGAGCCAATATTACGGAAACACAGTCTGCATGGGAATGACCATCTAATTGTGAACGTGTGCGTGTTTGTTTTAGATTACCTGGGAATGAATCCTAATATATTTCTGATCCTGTTGCTATTTCTGAGAGTACCATGGGGAACATAGAGGGAAAGAGAGTGTTTCAATCTTTTAAAAGGAATGTTGTCTTCTTACTGAAATCTCTCCCTTTCCTTCCATGCCATGAAACCTGAAATGAATCAAACTTTTCTATAATTCACCCTCCCCAGGACATCTTAATCCTGTGTGTTCCATACATTATAAAAGCCCATCGTTTATTTCCAGTGAAATAAACTATAGCAAAGAAAAGGGAGATAGTTACCTCAGCATATACAGCTCCACATTTACCACACATTCCCGTGTAGCAAATCTAATACTGCACAGTGTTGCTATCAGTTCTGGATTGCAAAATCTTGGCTGCCACTACATAATAGCAAAGAGTGTTTCTTATATCACTTTGCCTAAGGGATATCCAGATGTTTTGGAGCATAGAAGCCTGTTGTGGCCCAGCAGGAGCTGTTGGAGCTGCCGATGGACTTCGATAGCGAGGACCCCTATGAGTCTTCTATGGAAGATGTGGAGGACCCTGGGCAGGGTTCAGACTCAGAGCAGGGACCAGAGAGGCTGGTTGGACACAAGGAGGTGCCGGAGGCATGGAGCAGTGGGGAAGATCAAAGTTTATCCCTGACGCCAGGAGTTTATCCCTGACGCCAGGCAACAGAGGGCAGAGAAATGGAGGCAGCAGTTATGGAGACTGACTCATAAGAGATAATCAAGCGCAGGTGGTTGTGCCTTGGGCCCTCCTAAGAGAGTATATAAGAAGAGACTTTGGGAGGAGTCCTTTTGCAGGACACAACCGTTCGTAATAATCTGGAGAACTCCTTGTCTGGTCTGCCTTGTGTTCCTGTGTCCGTTGGAGTCTGGGTTGCTGCCAATGTCTTGCCAGTGATTCGTGTCTGGGCTTTCAGCCAACAGGATTATAATTGCTGTGAATAAGGAATGGCAAACAGCTAAGCCTGTGTCTGTGTTCATTACCGGACGGAGGGGGAGCAGAACAGAAGCCCAAGTGTTCTGCTGTCTCTTCCATTCCATTCCATTTCTAGGTCCTCCATCACATCTGCAGCAGCCTCATGATATGGAAGTGGAGCCCTCAAATATTCTGGCAACTTCTCTTGTCCTTGTTATTGCTCCTCCTACTCCTCTCTCCCTGCCCTTTTTGTAAATGAATGAGAAGAGGAAAGGGTAAGCATGACACCAGAGGTGGGTTCCTACCAGTTCGCACCTATTCAGCAGAACCGGTTCGTCAAATCTACCGAACCGGTTAGAAGAGGTTCCACCAGTGGACCCAGAAAGCAGGCCACACCTACAGAAGAGGTTCCAAATTTTTTGAAACCCACCACTGACACACACACACACACACACACACACACACTGACACAGAGAGAGAGAGAAAGAGAAAGAAAGGAAGGAAGGAAGAAAGAAAGAAAGAAAGAAAGAAAGAAAGACAGAAAGAAAAAAGAAAGAAAGAAAAAGAGTGAGAGAGAGATGAAATAAAAAAGAAAAAAGGGACAGACAAAAGGAAGGAAGGAAAGAGAGAGAGAGAGAAAGAAAGAGAGAGTGGGAAAGAAAACACATGACTGGCAAGCCACTCCCACCAGGTCACATGGCCAGCAAGCCACTCCCACAAAGGAGGCCACACCTACAGAGTAGGTTCCAAAAATTTTTGAAACCCACCACTGCATGACACATAACTGTCTGAAAGAGTGAGCCCAGCAACTCATTCTTTTTGTGAAGGGTTTCCCCCTCACTATTTAATCTCTGGAATTCAAGGTGGATTATTATCTTTCCAAACAATCAGTTAACGACCTGCAGTGGAGTCAATTAGAAGAAGGTTGGAATAAAAAAAAAAAAACCCAGCCATAAGAAAATGGCTCTGTCCTTACTATCTTTTTCCCCTTCAGAGCCAAAGGTTCCTCTGATTCATTTTTATTAAAACAAAGAGTCGGGAAACCATTAGAGCATTCGCACGTAGCAGGTAGTTTTTCAAGGTGATTAAAAGGAATGTTAACTTTTTTTTAAAAAATGAAAATTTTTAGGCAAGTTAATTGACTTACAAAGTAAAAAATTTATAAATATACAATAGGTCACTCCTGCATTTATTATTGGCAACAAATCAGGATTATTTATGGTGTCATTGACCTTAAAGCATAGGCTATTAGTTTCATATGATAAAGAAATACTGTTTTGTTATTAATTACTAGTCTTCTGCTGAAAATTATTGGGCAGTTAATCCACAGCATAGGATAGTTTAACATGTACTGTTTCATGTCCTTTGATTTTAAGAGAATTAATGAACTAGAACAGAAATCCATAAATATCGTAGTAGCCTAATGATGCCATTCATGTCTCTCTGTCTGTGTCCCTATTATCTGTCTGTCTGTCTGTCTGTCTGTCTGTCTGTCTGCCTGTCTATCTATCTTGGTTACTTTACCTGAAATTTTGAATTATGTTCTAAGTTAGCAAGAAGATTTTATTTAGCTGCAAATAATGTTTTTAATTTGTTATAACAGCAGCCAATTCTATAGGATATTCAAGATTTTTTTTTTAAAAAAAGAACTTAAATAAATAATTTAAATTAATTCATTCATTGGAAAAATGAACAAAGGACCATCTGTAAATAGGTGATAATGTTTTAGGCTATGTCATCTTTTTTTAAATTGAAAAACATTGTATTTCCTATGTCCGTGATTTGGAAAAATATATAAATATGTAAAGGTCTCAGTGTCAAAGGATTTATTTCCTTTCCATGCCTTTTTATCTGTGCTGACCCATAACAATCGCCCTCTACTTATGGATTTAAATACCGTTTTTAAATGCATTTTCTTTTAAAAAACCAAATGAAATTGTGCTATTATAACCCAGACATTTAAATTATGAAAAAGAAATTTGCACTGTGTGTACAAACAATTATGTTTTAAAATGTGAAAATAAAGATAACAGAGTATCACCATTGCTTAATATTTGCATACATTTTATAAAGAAACTGGTAGAAAACCGAACAACTGCATTTCAGATTATTTTGATAAAGGTACAGAAGTTGCAGTTGACCAAACATTTGATTTGAGGGATCAACTGGTGTCCTACTTACTACTTTTATTCTACTACATAAAAGGATTAAGAAAAATCATAAACATTTATATGTACATAAAAGGATTAACAATAATCAATAGCATTGACATTTTTATTATTATTATACAATTGTATCACAGCAGCCAGTTGTTTCGCCGGATTTGGCATTGGTTACTAGTCGGGCCCCACCCAGGGGCCTAGGACGTCGTAACGTATTTTCGTAATATGCGTGCGGATCCAAGCAGTGCGGCTTTTTGCATTTGACTGATGGTGATTTTGTCAATTTTTAACTGTTTTAAATGTAATTCCAGTGCTTCTGGAATAGCACCCAGTGTGCCGATTACCACTGGAATTACCACTGCTGGTTTGTGCCATAATCGTTGAATTTCGATTTTTAAGTCCTGGTATTTCGTGATTTTTTCATATTCCTTCTCGTCAACCCTGCTATCACCTGGTATTGCGATGTCTATGATTGTGACCTTATTTTTCTCAACCAGTGTGATGTCTGGTGTATTATGCACCAGTATTTTGTCCATTTGTATGCAGAAATCCCACAAGATCTTGACCATCTGATTTTCAGTGACTTTTTCAGTGTTCCAGTGTTGTGTGTGAGGTAATTTAAGGTGGTTCTGACAAGTGTCATCGGCCCATGGGCGGCAAGCCACTCCCAGAAAGGAGGCCACACCCACAAAGTAGGTTTGAACAATTTTTGAAACCCACCACTGGTAGGCATGCTGGTGTGCTTATACACTCTCCCATTATGAACCTCTTAGGAATGGGGTGAGGTCCACGGTAGACAGTTCAAGGTTGAAGCTCTGAAGGTTTGAGGATGTAACAACAGAATCAGGTAGAGCATTCTAGGCATCGACCATTCTGTTGCCGAAGTCGTATTTTCTGCAATCGAGTTTGGAGCAGCTTACATTGACTTTGTATCAATTGTTTGCCCATGTATTATTGTGGTTGAAGGTGAAGTTGACAGGTAGTACATTGTAGCAGACAATTTTGTGTACTACGCTTATGTCCGACCATAGGTGGTGCAGTTCCAGATTGAAAAAATTCAAGCCTGGTAGCAGAAGGGATTCTATTGTGAGCAGAGGAGTGGAGTACTCTTCTCGTAAAGTACCTCTGGACCCGCTCGCTTATATCAATGTCCAATTCATTAATGTTCTTATGTTCTCTACATGGGGCAGCCCTTGAAGAGTATTCGGCGACTTCAGCTTGTCCAGAATGCAGCCGCGCAAGCGATTCTGGGTGCACCTCGGTTCACCCACGTAACACCTATCCTCCGCGAGCTGCACTGGCTGCCTATTGGTCTCCAGATACGCTTCAAGGCGCTAGTCGTCACTTATAAAGCCCTTCATGGTATTGGACCTGGGTACTTGAGAGACCGCCTACTGCCAATTACCTCCACTAGACCAATTAGATCCCACAGACTAGGCCTCCTCCGAATTCCATCCGCTGGCCAGTGTCGACTGGCGACTACCCGGAAGAGAGCCTTCTCTGTGGCTGCTCCGACCCTTTGGAACGAACTCCCCGTGGAGATTCGTACCCTCACCACCCTTCAGGCCTTCCGCATAGCCCTTAAAACCTGGCTGTTCTGACAGGCCTGGGGCTAAAGATTCGCTGCCCCTATCTCGAATGGTATGATTGTTGTGCTTTTTAACTATGTATAGTTTTGTGTTCTTGTTAAACTGTTTGTATCCCCCCCACTTCCCTTTTTGAGTTGTGAGCCGCCCTGAGTCCCCTTAGGGAAAAGGGCAGCATACAAATGAAATAAAACTCAAACTCAAACTCTACCTTTGAAAAAAATTGTGAACACCCATAATGCCAGTAAGCTAGCTCCAGACACCTGTCTTTAACAGCAAATGGTACAAGCTCTTCTCTTCCAGTGTAGAAGCAGAAAATTAACCTTGACATAGGATCCTCTACAGCAATGAATGTCCTTCATGTATTTTCCAATTCTGACATTCCAATGGCTTATTGGCTATTTTGCAAGGGAAGGAAATTAATGCCCTAAACAAATACATATTAATGAAGCAGGCTATCTCATGGGCATTTTCAAATTATTAACATGTTTTTATTTTTTTTTATCTTGTGGAAAAAAGTAAATTAAAAAAACAGCTATACAAGACTGCAAAATGCAAAAAAAAGCAGCATGCCAAAAGCTATAATGGAGAGGTAGACTATATTTCTCTTTGGGATTCCATTAATGTCTCTATTAAAATAATAATAATGGTAGATAAAGATTTATCTCAGAGTTACACATTATATGTAAAATTCACGGAGTTTAATTTGAGACAGAAATTACAAGCTGAGGTTCATCCTTGGAATATATTAAGTTTGCATTATCTACTTCTGAATAGATAGAATATACGTACCTTTCTTGTGTTGATAATTAATTTGTAAATAATAATCCACCCAAATGGATTAGTGAGTGGACAATATGGTTCAGAAATTATAGTTTTCCATTATTTCTTACTTTGGAAATGAAATTTTAAGTAATCATGATAGGAAACATAATAAAATATATTAATTGGTTAATTCCCAAATAGATTCATGATCTGGAAACTCATAGAACTATCAGTGAATGGACACATTCTTATGATATCAAAAATAAAAGAAATCCACGATGAATGCTTAGCAGGGTCACAAATTTGAATCCTGAACTTTTCACATTTTATTCAAAATTTTATAGGTAGTCTTTAAGTTACCACAGTTGACTTAGTGACTGTTCAAAGTTACAACATCGATGAAAAAGGTGACTTATAAATATTTGTCACACTTACAACTGTTGTGGCCCAGCAGGAGCCATTGGAGCTCCACCAGACTCCAACAGCGAGGGGCCCTCTGAGTCGGCTCTGGAGGATGTGGAGGACCTTGGACAGGGTTCCGACTCCGAGCATGGCGCAGAGAGACTGGTTGGCCACCAGGAGGCACCTGAGCCTTGGACCAGTGGGGAGGAGAGAAGGGAGAGTGAGCCGGAAGCTAGCAGTGAGTTGTTCCTGGATGCATGCCATCGAAGAGCTAATAGGCGTCAGGAACAGTTTGCGCAAGTACAGTAGGTAATTGCACTCAACTGGTGGTCATTAGGCTCCTCTCCAGACTATAAAAGACTGCTTGTGCACACACCCCTCTTGCAGAAGTCAACACATTGACTAAATTTGGAGAACTTTTGTAACTAGCTTGGCAGGCTGGATTGCTGCCAAGGTCCTTATCTGTTTGTTATGCTTGGCTTTCAGCCACCGAGGTTTTGGTTTCTTGCTATTAAAGTACATTCCAGTTAAGCTTGTCTCGGCATCTTTACTGGATGGAGGAGGGGGTCAGAACACAACCATTGTGGCATTCCTCCATGGTCATGTCATCAAAATTCAGGTACTTGGCAATTAACTCATATTTATGACAGTTGCAATGTACCTGAATGATGCGATCCCCTTTTGCAAACTTCTGACAAGCAAAGTCAATAGGGAAGTCAGATTCACTTAACTACCATAAATGTCTTACTAGGTAAATGTCTATGGAGATTCTCAGTCATCCAGATCCTGCTAGTGCCAACGGTGCTTTTTCAAGAAGCTTCTTGGATGAGAAGAGAAACATCTTCAAAGAAAAATGAGAAAGTCCAGTTGCCTCTTGAAAAAAAAAAACACCTTTGAGGCTAGGGTGTTACTAATATAACAGCTGCAGTGATTCACTTCACAAATGTGGCAGAAAAGGTCATAAAATGGGCAAAATTAACTATCTCACTTAGCAACATAAACCTTGGGCTCAATTGTAGTTGTAAGTCGAGGGTGATGTTTCGGTCATATCTATCATATCTATCATCATCATCTTCTTTTTTCGAGCCGCATACCACAACAACTCCACATCAATCTTGGGATTTAGAGCAAGGCTCCCCAATCCCGTTCGAAACTGGGCCGCACAAGTGATGATCAAGCAAGAGCATGCGTGAATCTCCCCTCGCACGACTGGTGGCCCTTTACCCTCGCGCGTCAAGCTTCACTTGCCCGAGCAGAGGGCACTTGGGCTCACACATGAAGGTCCACTAGTGCAAGTGGAGTTTGACGCATGAGCACAAGGGCCCTCTTCTCAAGCTCTCTTCTTACACACTAAGCTCCATTCTCATGACTGGAGGGTACACACGCCTATCCCTGTGGACACAGGTGCATGCGCCTCTCTCTCTCTCCCTCCCTCCCTCCCTCCCTCTCTCTCTCTCTCATAAACTGAACCCATGACCTGTTATGTAATAACACAATTTATTTTCAAACTAAGAGCACACAATGCAACCGACAGTGGTTGCAGTAAGAGAAATCTATGCCTTTCGAAGGAATGCACTTCAGAATATTGGAGAAACTTAGTGTGTGCAATGTGAACTGTGCTGTATTTAAAGTTCAAACAATTAGAAAGCTTCCTTCTATTTTTATTCTACTTAAACGTGTCCAGATCCTTTCTGATTCATGCTGATGTCCCATGTGACAAAGTTAAAATGATAGTCCAAGGGTACAGACATTGAAGATCAGAATCCAGAGGCCACCAATTGCTTTTTTAATTAATTACATTGTATATGAGTATTGAAGATCTTCAGCAATGGAAACAGAACATTTGTGAAAGTCGCCACCAGCAAATTGAATCCCACTACCAGTGTTCAACTCCCAGATAACTTATTTCACTGCTTTTATAATATCCAACTAAATGGCAGCATCTAGTCAATCTTGGTTGAGCATTAGAATCTAACCCAGACCTGTCAAAGTGGCAGCCCGTGGGCCATATGTGTTCATGAACTGGCCACGCCCACCCCATCTTTGCAAAGGCAAAAAAAAAAATATCCTGATACATCACAATACATCAAAGCTCCCCTCGTCCGGGACTTAATTGTTGACGAGAGGGCAGACCTGGCATGTATTACTGAAACCTGGCTGGGCACAGAAGGAGGAGTCCCCCTTGTAGAGATGTGCCCAGAGGGATTTCAGGTGCTTCATCAGCCGAGAGCCCAGGGAAGGGGTGGCGGTGTGGCTATTGTAATCCGGGAGTCTCTGTTACCTCGTAGGGTCCCTGCTCCGGAGCTTGTCGGGTGTGAGTCTCTGCTGATAAAGTTGGACCTCAAGGGTCAAGTGGGTTTGCTGCTAACGTACCTGCCTCCCAACTGCGTTGCAGCATCCCTCCCCTCGCTCCTCGAGTCAGTAGCCGAGCTGGTGGTTGAGTTCCCCAGGCTTATAGTTCTGGGGGATTTCAACTTGCCATCGCTCGGTGAACGCTCTGATGGGGCGCAGGAGTTCATGGCTTCCATGACAGCCATGGGCTTGACCCAAGTAATTCGGGGCCCAACCCATGCAGCGGGTCACATGCTCGACCTCGTATTTCTCTCGGAGCAGTGGATGTGTGATCTTGGTCTGAAGGGTAATGAGATCATACCCCTGTCGTGGTCAGACCATTGCCTACTGAGGCTTGACTTCCGGAGGCCAAACCCCCACCGTAGGGAGGAGGAACCGACCAGGTGGTTCCGCCCCAGGCGACTTATGGACCCTTTGAGGTTCCAGACGGAGCTTGGGGTTATTCCTGATACTCTCGCCCACAGTTCGGCGGAGACTCTGCTGCCGCCTGGTACTCGGCGGCGTCGGAGTCTCTCGACCGGATTGCGCCACTACGGCCCCATCCGGGTCAGTGGATCCCGGAGAGCTCCCTGGTTCACCGAGGAACTCCGGGAGAAGAAACGCCGGAGGAGATGCCTAGAGCACCAGTGGAGGTCCGATAGGTCCGAGGCGAACCGAGCACTCTTGACTACCTGCACCAAGGACTATGTCCGAGCATTAAGAACCGCAAAAAGATCATATATTTCTGCCTTGGTTGCGTCCGCCGAGTTGCGCCCAGCCGCCCTGTTTAGGATAACCCGCTCCCTCCTCAATAGGAGGGATGCGGGAGACCCCTTGCAGGGTAGGGCTGAGGATTATGCTCAATTCTTGGCGGACAAAGTAGCTCGGTTTCGATCGACTTGGACTCCACCGCAGTAGGTCCAGCTGAGTCACAGGAGGATCATTTGTCACATCAGCTCTGGGTTGAGTTCCAGGAAGTTGCCTCTGGGGATGTGGACAAGGCCATTCGAGCTGTAAGTGCCTCCACTTGTATTTTGGACCCGTGTCCCTCCTGGCTGGTGGCTAACAGCAGGGAGGTGACACATGGCTGGATCCAGGCGGTTGTCACCGCCTCCTTCGGGAGGGGCACTTCCCCGCCGTACTTAAAACGGCGGTGGTGAGACCCCTCCTGAAGAAACCATCGTTAGATCCAGCCATCTTAAACAACTTTCGTCCTGTCTCCAACCTTCCCTTTATCGGGAAGGTTGTCGAGAAGGTGGTGGCCTTTCAGCTTCAACGGGCCTTGGAGGAAGCTAGCTATCTGACCCCTTCCAGTCCGGCTTCAGACCTGGTTACAGCACAGAAACCGCTTTGGTCGCATTGACCGATGATCTCTGGAGGGCCAGAGATGGAGGCTATGCGTCCATCCGGTTCTCCTTGCCTCTCAGCGGCTTTCAGATACCATCGACCATGGTATCCTTCTGCGACGACTGCGGGAGGTGGGAGTGGGAGGCACTGTTCTGCGGTGGTTCTCCTCCTACCTCTCGGACAGGTCGCAGTCGGTTGTGGGTCGGGGGGGCAGAGATCGTCCCTGAGGCCCTAACATGTGGGGTACCTCAGGGTTCGGTCCTATCCCCCCTACTATTTAACATATACATGAAACCGCTGGGCGAGATCATTCGGAGGCACGGGAATAAAATACCATCAATATGCGGACGATACGCATTGTATCTGTCCGCCCCGTGCCAACTCAATGAAGCGGTGGACGTGATGAACCAGGGTTTGGAGGCCGTTAAGAACTGGATGAGTGCTAACAAACTGGTACTCAACCCGGATAAAACCGAGTGGCTGTTGTGCTTCCCCCCCAATAATTGGCTAATACACCAACGCTTAGGCTGGGGGGTCAAATTTTATACCCCTCAGATAGGGTCCGCAACTTAGGAGTCCTCCTGGATCCACAGCTGACTTTTGATCACCAGCTGTCGGCTGTGACCAGGGGGGCATTTGCCCAGGTTCGCCTGGTCCGCCAGTTGCGGCCCTACTAGACCGGGGGGCTCTCACAACAGTCACTCGAGCCCTTGTGATCTCTAGACTGGAATACTGCAATGGGCTCTACATGGGGTTGCCCTTGAGGTGCATCCGGCGACTACAGCTAGTCCAAAATGCAGCCGCGCGAGTGATAGTGGGCGCACCGCGGTTCGCCCACGTTACACCTGTCCTCCGCGAGCTGCACTGGCTACCTGTTGGTCTCCGGGTGCGCTTCAGGATACTGATGACCATCTTTAAAGCACTCCATGGTAGTGGATCTGGGTACTTGAGAGACCGCCTTCTGCCGATTACCTCCCTAAATCGACCAATTAGATCGCACAGACTGGGCCTCCTCCGAATCCCATCTGCCAGTCAATGTCGACTGGCGACCACACGGAGGAGAGCCTTTTCTGTTGCTGCCCCGACCCTGTGGAACGAGCTCCCCATGGAGATCCGTACCCTCACCACTATCCAGACCTTCCGCGCAGCCCTCAAGATCTGGCTCTCCCAGCAGGCCTGGGGATAGGTTTCCAATTACCCGCCCGAGTGTTTGATTGCTGAATGAAAGTTGTGTTTTATTATTTTTTCTTTGTGCACATATTGTTCTGTTTCTGACCTTGCACCCCCTCCCCTGTGGTTGTAAGCCGCCCTGATTCCCCTCAGGGAAAAGGGCGGCATATAAATCCCAATAAACCTAAACCTAAACCTAATCATGTGACACAATCAAATTTGACACCCATGATCTAAATAGTTTGACCCTCATACATATTTCTAAGGGAAACTCAACTCTCCATGGCTTAGGCCCAGGATACCTGCGAGACCACCTACTGCCACCGGTAGCCTCACATCATCCAGTGCGATCCCACAGAGTTGGCCTCCTCAGGGTGCCTTCGGCCAGACAGTGTCAGCTAGCGACCCCCAGGGGAAGAGCCTTCTCTGTGGGAGCACCTTCCCTCTGGAATGATCTGCCCCCGGAGCTTCGTATAATCCCCGACATCCGGTCCTTCTGACGCGCCCTAAAAAGTTGGCTTTTCCAGCAAGCCCAGCCTGGCCTGAACAAAACAAACAAATGATTGATTATTGTTAATTTACATCGAATTCTTTTAAAATGTTATTGTTAATCGTAATTGGGTTTGTTTTTTGGATATTCTATTTTTTTAACTTTTGTGATATGTGTTTTTTAATGTTGTATGCGCCCTGAGCCCTTGGGAGAAGGGCGGCATATAAATCCAAGAAACCAAACCAAACAAGTAATAGAGTTGTAGGCTAGACAGAAACTAAAGATTCATGGTTAGATACACCTGTTTCTTCTGGCAATAGATTCTACTAGTTCCAGTGGGATTAAGTGGGACTAGTACCTAGACTATATGGCTTGAACTGCTACTTGAACTGCCAGATCCGTGTGGTAAAAATAAGTACAGTAATATACCCATGTTCCCTTTGCCTAATAATAATAAATAGATAATTAAATCAACCAGTTCCTTGAATTTGCACGTATGCAGTATTGCTTATCAAATAAAAAATGATGCAATAATTGCACTGAGTGTTACAATCTAGGATGACCAACCCATGGCCATATTGTATTGGTGAAGGGATGAGAAATACCTTCATGACAGTGGTGGGTTTCAAATTTTTTAGAAACCAACTCTGGGTGTGGCCTCCTTTGTGGGAGTGGCTTACTGGCCATGTGACCTGGTGGGAGTGGCTTGCCGGCCATGTGTTTTCTTTCTCTCTCTCTCTTTCTCTCTTCTCTTTCCTTCCTTTTGTCTCTCTGTCCCGTTTTCCTTTTTTTCTTTTATCTCTCTCTCACTTTTTCTTTTTTTTTTCTTATTTCTTTCTTCCTTTCTTTCTCTTTCTCTCTCTGTGTGAGTCTGTGAGTGTGTGTGTGGTGTGTGTCAGTGGTGGGTTTGGAAAAATTTTGGAAGCTCTTCTGGAGGTGTGGCCTGCTTTCCGGGGTCCACTGGTGGAACCTCTTCTAACCGGTTCGGTAGATTTGACGAACCGGTTCTACCGAATAGGTGCGAACTGGTAGGAACCCACCTCTGATTCATGACAATTAAAGGTAAGTACTGGTAGTTCTCCACTTAAAAACAGTTCCCTTAGTGACTGTTCAAAGTTACAACAACACTAAAAAAAGTGACTTATGATTGTTCTTCACAGTTATGACCTTTGCAGCATTCCCACAATCATGTTGTCAAAATTCAGATGCTTGGCAACTGTTTGGTACTTATGACTGTTGCTGTGTCCCATGGTCATATGATCCTGTTTTGTAACCTTCTGACAAGGAACGTCAATGAGAAAGTCAGATCCACTTAACAAACATGTGACTAACTTACCAACTGCAGAGCCGAGGGTGGCGCAGTGGTTAGGGTGCAGTACTGCAGGCCACTTCAGCTGACTGTTATCTGCAGTTCAGCGGTTCTAATCTCACCGGCTCAAGGTTGACTCAGCCTTCATCCTTCCGAGTTGGGTGAAATGAGGACCCAGACTGTGGGGGGCGATATGCTGACTCTGTAAACTGCTTAGAGAGGGCAGAAAGCCCTATGAAGCGGTATATAAGTCTAACTGCTATTGCTATTGCTATTGCTAGTGATTCACTTAACATCTGTGGCAAGGCATGTTGTAAAACGGGGCAAAATTAACCACTATCTCACTTAGCAACATACATTTTGGGCTCATTGTGGTTGTAAATCAAGGACTATATGAAACTTGATTTCTTAATGAGATACAAAGTGGGAGGAGAGATGAGATTTCTGATATAAACAGCCATTATCCTTGAATTCCACGTGATGCAGTGCAAACATTTACAGAAAAAGAAAGTATTCAGTTGCATTCTGCACAAAAGTATATGAAAATATGTTCAAGTGGGAATTTTCCATAATTAAGATATACAATCTTATCTCTCTTTGAAATGTTTTAATTAACGTATGTCACAAGTTCAGAAAGGAAATGGAAGACAAGAAATAGTCACAATCCATCATTCTTTGTAGAATATACACGCCCACACACAAACACACAAAGGTGTGATTTAACTATGTTACAATAGTCTTACAATTAGCATATTAAAACAATCAGAATTATGCATTGTTTATACCAAGAGAATATCGTGAAATCTTCTGGTCAATTCTCAAGTATGTTCAAAATCCTAAAAGGAGGATTTTATTTTTAAAAAATATCCCTAATTTGATTAGACAAACTGGGAGATGTAATTGAACTAATTGGATTTGATAAGTTTTATATGCTTATGAAGAAGAAAAAAAGTTAATCTGAAGGAATTGGATCCTGAAAGAGTACCTAAAGCTGTAAAAAATTGAAATCGGTTTCGTAAAACAAGCAGCACAACAGGGATCTGAAGAAACCAATCAAGGATGGAGTTGCTTCATGGAGGGGTTGACTTGGAATAAAATAAGCCTTGCAGAAATGTACATTTGCTCTGAATTAATTTGCTTCCAACTGAACTTTGACCTGATCCGATGCACAACACTAGCAACCAGCAAGTAAAAGTAGCTAAGAGGTGCTTTTTCAGAAGGCAACTGGACTTTCTTGGATTTTTTTTTTCTTTTGAAGATGTTTCGCTTTATATTCGCTTTATATTCCTTGCAGACAGCTGGTAATTCGCATCCTTTTAAAAATAAATCATTCCATTCCTCAGCATCCAGTCAGAGCTGAAGAAGCTTCTTGGATGAGAAGCGAAACATTTTCAAAAGAAGAAAAAAAAAAGAAAGTCCAGTTGCCTCTTGAAAAAGCACCTTTGGGATAACCATGACTTGGGTGACTGAGAATCTCTACAGACATCCGTTGTGGCCCAGCAGGAGCGCGTTGGAGCTGCCACCAGACTCCGACAGCGAGGGACCCTATGAGTCGGCTCTGCAGGATGTGGAGGACCCTGGACAGGGTTCCAACTTCGAGCAGGGTGCAGAGAGGCTGGTTGGCCACCAGGAGGCGCCTGAGCCTTTGACCAGTGGAGGAGACAAGGGAGTGTGATCCGGACGTCATGCATTGGAGCAGTGGGGAGGAGACAAGGGAGTTGTTCCTGGATGCCCAGCAACAGAGGGCTAATAGGCGTAAGGAACAGTTACACAGTTACAGAAGATAATTGCACTCAGCTGGTGGTAATTAGGCTCCTCTCAAGACTATAAAAGGAATGATTGTGCACACGCTCGTTGCAGGAGTCAATGTATTCACTAAAGTTGGAGAACTTTCGTGGCTATCTTGGCAGGCTGGATTGCTGCCAAGGTTAGTCTGTGCTGGATTGCTGCCAAGATCTGGTCTGTGCTGGATTGCTGCCAAGGTCCTGTCTGTGTGTGAATAAATCCTTGAAGTATCTTTGTCTTGGTGTGCTTTGGTGTAGGACGAGGGGGGTCAGAACAGACTTCTAACAGAGCACTCATAAACCACAAACTGACAATATATTCTTAACAAACCACAAGGAAAGTTTACTATCAAGCAAACTAAGAACACATTTCTGAGATACAAGTTAATATTAAGTCTTGACTATGTGAATTACATTTGGAGAATAATTGTTTTAAAGAAAAGTTTAAGACTTTAGTCTTAAGATTATAAGAGTCCTGGTTAATTTTAAATGATTTATGTGATATCTCAGAGACAGAGTCTACTAAGGCTCTGGTCTGGTACCAGGCTACAGCTACCATTAAAAAAAGAGAGAAGAAATTTCTCAAGTTGCAGAAATAATCATCAATTGCCTTAATGAGTATGGATGGAAGTAATTTGGGATAATGCCAAATACTTTGGGATAGTGAATTGAAGGATGACAGATAAGAAGATCACGATGCAGCTATTTCGTTGCTCTTATATCTTATTCACATTCCCTTCTCAGTCACATTAGAGAAGATAGGCATTTTTTTGCCCAACCTTGAATAAAGTTTGCTGCATTAATTACAGCTGTGTAAATGGATAATGTATGGAAGAGTCATACTTCTGATTCACATTTTTGTGTCTAGATAGATTATTTCTCTTAGGAGAAAAATAAAATGAAAAGGAAAACAAAACGCAACCTATTGACTAAAGGAAAATAATATCGTCTTTATGATCTCTGACATAGCTGTAATTATTTACTGTAATTAAGTGATTATTTAAAGGGCCAACAGACTTCTGAAAAATTAGAGCACCAATTAAAGAGTGTTTTATGTAAATGTCTAAGGTTTTCACCTCAGCAGTTGCAATGAATACTGCAGGGATATAATGAATAGTGTAAAACTGGCAATATTTATGAGAATGGTGTTGAGTGACCTTTCTTGGGAGGAAAAAAGAAGAGACAAGTGGGGAGAGAAGGAGGGAGGAAGAGTGGGAGGGAGGGAAGGAAAGAAGGAAGGAAGGAAGTTAGCTGGCTAGCTCAAAATATAGGAAAAAATATAGATTCAGATTTTCAAAGCAGATGTTACAGGCATTAATGTACTTCTCAAACCAACATCCACCATCATTTTTTGAATGCTGCCAATAGTGGGCTTTATCAATAGGTTCATTGTCTACCACAAAATTTAAAAAAGAAATGTTTTCCTAAATTTGTGCTACATTGGCCCACCTCATAGTAGGAGTCTATCTATCAACAGGATTGAATCTAAGTCTATCGTAGGTCTAAAACAATAAGGTATACGTTTCATAAAATCTGTAGTTCAAAGTCAAATGGAGGTTGGTGGACCAAATTTATAGTTGGTACGAAGTGTGGATAACAGATTATATTTAATGATTGGTGGAAAAGAAAGCAGTTGTTCCTTCCAGCTCTGAAAACAGAAAGACCATTTGTCTCCTGTCTATCTTGTTTTATGATTCACAGGAAAAAAACAAATCCACTCCAATATTCTGCCAAGAAAATCCATAGACATTCATAATTAAGAGTAAGTCAGCATGATATTTAAGATGAAACGTTAATTCCCCATATTGGAAGGCATATACTGAAGAACTAGGAGAACAGAGGTCAGTATAGATGCCACAAGTGCTTATATTGTGGCTGGATCAAAGCTAAAAGGCTATCCAACTGCAGATATGCCCAGAGTTAGTTTACTTTATTGATTAGCCCTTGGGCCATATCAATGTGCAGAGTTCCAGACACAAATTATTACTAAAATGTGATAAAAACAATTTAAAATGGAATTGGATAAAACACAATTTAAAATGAAATTGGAATTATATAAAATGAAACTGGATGCAGATATTGTCAAGAGGCAAAAAGCAAGTCTAGTATTGCAAAGATGGATAGATACAACTCATACTACTACAACAAATATTGTTACCATGAGCCAAGATAAGTTCAGAGCAGAAATGTCAAGACTGACATTGACATTCTGTGAATCAGCATCCTGATTCAGAGATTTCAACCCCTGAGAAATACATCCAAACTCTCCTTTTCCTACTAATATAAAAAGGGAGAAATCTCATTTCATCTCACCTGTTTTGCAAGACAGCTGTCCCAATTTGCCGTAAGCCCAGTCATACAATAAACATGGAGCTTATTGTGCCCTACCCCAACTGCTCCAAGTTAGATTGTCACCAACTAAAGCTAAAACACTCCAAGATTCAGAAAGGCCTGGAAAGTATCTATCGTCACTCAGGAAACAGATTCTGCTGGCTAGGACAACTGGACAACTTCCATTGTAGATGGAATACAGAATCTTGAATTTGGGAAAGAGATTCTCTCTTGGTGGGAATGGAAACATAGATGTACTCAGAGTTGACATCCTGAAGATCTTTGAGACTGCAATTGGATGTAGAACTACACTTTCAAGTCTACATACTAAAAATTCTACTTAAAAAGTAGATGTAGGTTTTATTCAGTCAATGATGCTCTTGCTCTTATTATCAATTCCTTCTAAATTCTCTAGTCTGTCATACTGGTTTATCTTTAAAGTCATCCTGTCCCATTCTGTATTTTCTTTCTTTAATTTAATCCTCATTCTTCTCAAGCTATAAATTGTGATAAAACTCTTCTCTTTGAGTTCCATGACATTTCTCATTCCCATTCTGGGATACATTTTTCCCCTGTTCATTCCCCAGCATCTGATAAAAAATTTTGATATATCTCTGATGTGGAAAGTTCTCCGGGAGATAATGTGCTTTCTTGTGGTACATTGCAGCCAGAGGAATTGTTTTGATGATGAGCACTCGTAATTTGTTTACTGTATCTTTACGAATTAGTAGTTATCTGAACACCAGCTGAACTGGAGGGTCATTACTATTTGACATCTCCTGCCTTCAATGAATTAAATTAACCTCTTAAACATATCCCATCTTTTTGTACTTCAGAAACTGAAAATGTAGCAGAACCTCCCCCCTGAAACTTAATTCCTGACATAAACTGAAAACAAATGTACAGATTTATCTTAAAAGTAGATGTAGGTTTTATTCAGTCAATGATGCTCTTGTTCTTATTATCAATTCCTTCTAAATTCTCTAGTCTGTCATATTGGTTTATCTTTAAAGTCATCCTGTCCCATCCTGTTGTAAATTGCTTCTTTGCAAATATTGGGAAATGAACCACTAAAATTTTAAGAGATCAAGTCTGGAGGGGAGGGGGTGGAGATAAAAGCTATGGTATATTAAATTTGGGAAAACAGCATGAAATATCCAGAGAATGATACTATGCTAAAAAGATGCCTGTATGATTATGTCAATTCTTACATTGGGAAATAGCTAAAGAAAAATGGACCTAGCTCAGAGGATTTCCAATACCCAGATATTCTTTCATTGTTGGGCTCATGGATTAAAAACCATGTTTTATTTTTTTCATCTTGCTGAATATTTTGGGGAAAAAAGTTCATTCTGACACCATATGTTTGCCTGTTTTATAACTAAATCTACATAGATTTTAGTGCAGCTTTCTGGCTGAAGTGAATAATAGTTTTTGGTTTATTTCCATTTTCATACAAGGTCCAATTACTTGTAAAATGTAATTAATTGTTACAAATTAACAAATTATTCCAAATTAATTGCTATGCTGGGCTGTACTTTTATAGTCAACAAAGTCATTAATTTAAAATAATGCACGTGTATTTTGACAGATAAATATCTGAAGAAGTTAAAGGATTACTTGACAATCTATAGTTAGAGTTATGGGTGGCATAAAAAGTCTAGAGATATAAAGGTCTGTTTTCTTTTTTTCCCACTGGAAGACATGCATATTTTAAATTCAACTAAATGTGTTCTTGGTCTTGGTTAATTTGAAATACTGTGAGAAATTCATTTAATCTACATGGATGGCCTTGGGCATTTGTAGCTTGTTTAAGATTTTTTTTTAAAAAAAGTACACCCTTTAGTTAAATTTTGAATTATAACTCTCTAAACCTCTTTCATAACTGCCTTACTTTGAAGAAGCATGAAACAATAACTTTTCAATGATAAATTCCAGAAAGGACACAATTATCCACCCTCCAATCTCAAGAACAAATGCAAAGGTTTGTGGTATTACTTTTCTATCTATTCTCAACATGTAAGGAGTTGGTTATGTAATAGTATACATGTGGTTATATGTTATGAAAATGAAAATAAAAAAAACTTTATAGATAAAAAAGTGTAATGATTCTCACAAACTCTGGAGTCCTGATGCAGCTGAGCATTGATTAAAATTGGTCCATCAAACTTGCAAGAATGGCAGATCAAACTTAATCTGACATTGCAACCAGAGATTGGGATGATAGCAAAATTATTTTTATCTATCCAACCATAGATAATCATATTCTAAAGTAACACCATAAACCAAATCCAGAACATGATTTGCTATATGCATCAGGCAAGATATTCATTGAGACAGGTCTATAGAGGTAATAGTAGACATGACACCCCCAAACCATTAATGATTAATGAGCCTCAGTGTGTACATGTTAAAATCTCCAAAATTACAGCTTTGGACAGATTTTGGTAGCAAGTGGATTGAACAGTAGCAAAATTCTTCTGAATGTCCCCAACGTCAGATGCAATTATTCCAGATTTTTATACTGTTGCTTGAAAGACACTCTATTCCTCAACACCACCACCGCTCTTATTCCAATGCAGAGTTTGATATTATATTTCATAAATGATGGGCACATTTAGGATAGATCTCCCCCTTCCCCTAATTAGTTTTCCTGACATATTGATTAAAGCTTTCCATCAATCTGACAGGACTCACAACAGCATCACTGCTGTTTACAATCATAATTATGGTTGCTTCTAGCTCACTCATTGTCCCCCCTTCCCAATTGTTCCCCCATAGCAAATTGTTATAATGTAATGTAGCAGATTGATTATAGCATGGATCATTTTATTGCAGATTTCCTTCTCTTAGTTTAAGGCTCACTCAGTCTATGAGAAACCCTTAAAACTCTGCAGCAGAATTATTCAGGCAAACAGTTATTATTTAAAACACAAGAAAGATTTCCAATACTACTCAGACTTCCGTGCCTGCTCCCAGATTTATTTTTTCCACCAAATTGTTAGCTGTTTTGAATATTACTTTTTTCCATTCCAGTTATTTTCATATTATCGTTAAAGGCTAGATATGGAAACTTCAAATACAGTGGTTACCTTTAACAAGATGACACTGCACACTTTGAAACACATTATAGTTTTGTCTGCAAATGACGTTTGTTTTTTAAACTTACATCTTTCTAAGGCATCTTCAGCTCCAAATGGCATTCTCTGAGAAATGTCATGTCAAAGAGGCTATTTCCTTTAATTTTTCTGCATTTCCCCCCAAACTAGTTTGCAAGTTAATATTGGAGCTGAGCTGAACCTATTACTTTCTTTCGTTTCCAAAAACGTTGAGAAATCTTTCTCATTTTGTTCAAAAACACAAATGGTAGAGAGGCATTTTGACCTGTAAGAACATATGAATAGCCTTAAGCTCTCATATTTTTTCTCATTCCTAACTTTCTGATTCTACTTACTATTGAAATATGTTGTCTGATTTCTGCTCAAGTTTTGTGGGAGAAAAAAAAACAACCAAGAGGAGATTGTTGTTTGTTCAACTTTCTTTTAATCAAAATGCTAATGTTCTTGCCAAACCTAATTGTTTAGCTGGAAAGGGTGAACATGATTAACTTTAATTTGAGCACCCTGATAACTAATTAAAATTAGGATCTTTGGCTATGCTCTAGGCATCTTTGCCCTTTAACATAGCAACACAGAATTGTTTGTCACTGTCTTATGTGAAATTTTAGTTTGATTTATTGACACTTTAAAGCCGTCTTATGTTGGAACTTAATCAAACCTAACTGCACATTTCGCAATCTGGATGGCTGAAGGCTGCCATTCCACAGTTTACCTCTAAATATTGCTTGTCAGGCAAATTTTCTTTCCTGATTTTCTCATAGCACTTTGCATTAGGCCTAGATTGCTGCGTGCATTGTTTAAGGATTTTGCAGATATAGCCTTATATCTGTTGAAGATAAATGACAAGTCTTTAAAGCACTTTTCTAAACAGATATTGCTTGATGATGGATATTGAACAATGCTATCATTTATCTTCATAGTTGACGTCTTTCCCTTGCAGCATTTAGAGTTATGAAAAAATATTGTTAAAAAACAATTATTCACATGGTAAATGTCAAGGGACAATTTCCACAGGGTCCATCTCCTGTAAGAGAGGAAATGAGGGATATGGCGCTTATGAAACATATTAATTTAAATTCAAGATAACATCAGTAGCAGGAAAGCATCTGTTCAAATTCTTTCAGTTAATTCAAATATCACTGATACATTGTGAGAATCTTGAAGTTCCTTCTTGCTGAATTACCTTCAAGTGAATATTAAAATTACTTCTTTAATGATTACACTCAGAATTACTCTCGGTCAACAGCAGAGTGTCAGCTCTGGCGAGCCCAGAGCTACCATTTAGGGGGAAAACTGGGCCAGCTGCCAAGACTTATGCTTACCAGATAGAGATCTCCCTCCTCCACAAGCAGTCCAGCTGAGACCTCTACAAAGCTCTTCATGACTGACTGCCCGGAGGTTTCCACTGAGAACTCCAGAACAGATAACCGACTGAGAACAATCCATGATTGATTGCCGGGTGGTTTTCACTCTGGGTCACAAGTTGATGGGTGTGCATGCGCGGGGGTGGGGTTAAGCCTAATTACCAAGTAACTATAAAAGGTGGTAGGGAGCACCGGATGTCAGTTCTGACAATTTATTCATTGCTTTATTGCTTTGTTGGTCAGTTCGTGCTGTAGCAAGATAAACTGCATTTCAAACCATCTCTGTCTTTGGCTGTTTTCATTAATCCTTCAGAACCTGACACAGAGTTTGGTATAGTGCCTAAGGAACTGGGTTGGAAACTGGGGGTGCTAGGAATTCTAGTCCTCCCTTAGGCCTCCTGCAAAAAACAAACAAACAAACACCCCCCCCCCCCAAAAAAAAACTGGCTAGGTGACTTTGGGCCATATAGATCTATTTCAAGCTATTTAGCTCTCACCAGCTAGCCATACCCTTACTGGGATTCAAACCTGTGCTGTATTACATCTTAGGCAGATGTCTTAACCATTAAGGTATGGCTAGCTGATGAGAGCTAAATAGCTTGAAATAGAGCTATACTAGTCTCCCTTTATTTATTTATCAGCACAAATGCAACACAAATGCAACAAAAAGGCAACAGTAAAAATATGGGCTTTCTGTCTGGATGGTCTCTTGTGACGAGCCGATGGACAGAGAATGGAAGCAGTTAGCTTCCTCCTATAATTGGGGCACATCAGAGCTTGTGACACTATATATATATATATATATATAATATATATATATATATATATATGTTTGTGTGTGTGTGTGTGTGTGTGTGTGTGTGTGTGTGTGTGTGTGTGTGTGTGTGTGTTTTATTGTGCTGATAAATAAATAGAGACTAGTATAGATCTATTTCAAGCTATTTAGCTCTCATCAGCTAGCCATACCCTTACTGGGATTTGAACCTGGGCTATATGGCACACTAGGCACACTAGGCAGAGATCTTAGCCATTAGGCCACAGGTTCTTATCCGTTATCAGCGAAGCCAGGGTGAAAGGTATCTGTTAGATTTTTACAAATCTATCTTACTATCTATTAGATTTTGTAAAAATCTAATATATATATATATATATATATATATATATATATATATATATATATATATATATATATATATATGTGTGTGTGTGTGTGTGTAAGTAATATGTAATATGTAATATGTAATACGTATATGTATGTACACACACACACACACATATATATTTAACTTTGTTCTTGTCTCTTTACAGTGACTTGATTTTTTTGGGGGGGGGGGTTCTATCAGATTTTTATGGAAATATATATATTGTGAACTGCCCAGTCAGTCCTAAATTTAATAATTTAATGGTTTAATTACTTAAACATTTTAACTTGCAAACAAGCATCAGAGTGACTCAACAATTCAAATTCCAGGAAATACATTAAATCCAGGAATTTCTTTTTCTGCACCCTGTGGAGTGTAAACCTATGAAATGTACAGCAAAAATGGCATAGGGAAGGAATGGATTCGATATGCCGTTTCTTAGCGTCATTATGCTTTCAGGTCTTCTCATAAAAATATTGCTTTGGAATTGCATAACATTGTGCTGATCTGGATATTTTTCCCTAGCTTCGACTAATTGATTGGTTGTTATTTTGAACCTAATGTTACTGAATATAGTTAAGAGTGATAAAGTTGCATTTATTATGGTTAGAAACATCTTTAAATAAAGCGCTGGCATCTGGCTCTGTTCCCAGCCCCTGAGTAAGGGCAGGTGATGGACCATTTGTATGATGTTCTTTTTTTAATTTCTTGCCTCCATTATTTTTGTTTTGTGCATATAGTCCTGGAGCAGCGATCATATATAAAATAATCTTCTATGGCTCCCCCCACCCTAGTTTTTCAGGGGTCATCTGGGCATAGCCTTAATTTCACTTTGGAAGGGAAGTTGCCTAGCTTGTATATATGATGTACATTGTTCCTGAAAAATCTGTTTTGATTGCTTTTTTCATTTCCTCTTTTATTCTAGAATCAAGAAAGGGTTGACCAAGTGCCATATTACAATAGCTCTCTCTCCCTCTTCCAGTTAATGTTTGGGTTTCTTTAGATTAGTTCCCATTTCAATTGCCATTGATTGTTGTATATTTCTTTCTAGATTGGCTTGTTTATTTTCTACTCCATGCTCCACTTTAGTATCTTCTGTAGTAGAAGAGACTGCCAAACAGCACATTTCTCCAACTGTTACCGCCTGGGGAGCTTCCTGGGGAAAAAAATCATTAAAAACTTACAGAATCATTCTTGCTTTTCTGAGAGAGAGATCAGAATAGAATAGCAGAGTTGGAAGGGACCTTGGAGGTCTTCTAGTCCAACCCCTGCTTAGGCAGGAAACCCTACACCACTTCAGACAAATGGTTATCCAATCTCTTCTTTAAAACTTCCAGTGTTGGAACATTACAACTTCTGGAGGCAAGTTGTTCCACTGATTAATTGTTCTAACTGTCAGGAAATTTCTCCTCAGTTCTAGTTGCTTCTCTCCTTGATAAGTTTCCATCCATTGCTTCTGTCTGCCCTCAGGTCCTTTGGAGAATAGCTTGGCTTCCTTTTCTTTGTGAGCCCCTGAGATATTGGAACATGGCTATCATGTCACCCCTAGCCCTTCTTTTCATCAAACTAGACAATTCCAGCAACCGTTCTTTATATGTTTTGGCCCCCAGTCCCCTAATCATTTTTTAAAGTTTTTTTTATTGTTTTAATTGAACAAAACACAAAAAAGAATCATCCTTCATTACATCTTGTAGAAAGCATTGATTGGTTACAAATACATTTTGTGTGTTTCTTCCACAATCATTACTTATACTTCATTCATATTGAATTGTACATTTTAAATCAAAAATCTTTATGTATTTTACTATCAATGTACCACAATTCTCATTTAACTACAATTATTTAAATGCTTTTATCTGAAATCATTTGCATTAAAGACACAGTTATTGGCATTCATTCACAATTTCAATAAACCTCCAATAACATTACACCTTTATAACATATTCTGAAAAAAAATCAATTAATAAGATATCTAAGCATTTCCCCCCTTTCCCCCACCCCAACTCACTATTTAAAGCTTGTATCCAATTTGCTTTTACCAAAGCAAATTAGTCCCGTAATCATTTGTTGCTCTTCTCTGCACTCTTTCTAGAGTCTCAACATCTTTTTACATCGTGGCAACCAAAACTAATGCAGTATTCCAAGTGTGGCCTTTCCAAAGCATTATAAAGTAGTATTAACACTTTATGTGATCTTGATTCTGTCCCTCTGTTTATGTAGCCTAGAACTGTGTTGGCTTTTTTGGCAGCTGCTGCACACTGCTGGCTCATATTTATATGATTGTCCACTAGGACACCGAGATCCTTCTCACAGTTACTATATTGAGCAAAGTACCACTATACTGTATCTGTGCATTTTGTTTATCGTGCCTAAAAGTAGAACCTTACTTTTTTCACCATTTAATTTCATTTTGTTAGATAGTGCCCAATGTTCAAGTCTGTCGAGATCCTTCTGTATCTTAAGCCTACCTTCTGGAGTGTTGACTATTCCTGCTAGTTTGGTGTCATCTAAAATTTGATGAGTTCCTCATCTATCCCCTCCAAATCATTAATGAGATGTTGAAGAGTACTGGGCGTAAAACAGAGCCTTGGGGTATCCAAGTATCCAATACCCAAATATCTCAGTATCCATTCAAGAGCTGAAGCACCAGAGATATATGTCTATTCTATGCCCCATATCTACTGAAAAATAGTTTTCTTTACCTGGTACAATTATCAGAAATGTGTGAGAGTGCTTAAGTTTGTCTTTTCCATCTTTAATTCCACCTCCAAATGTTATGGATAGAGCTGTAATCTTCAAATCCCTCTACTAAAAGCCAGCAGGATTTTTTTTAAGCAAAGCAACAAAATAATCTCAGACACAGATTGCAAAGGCATGGTGAAATTGGTACCTTTAGATGCAGGCTAAGGTCAAGGGTGACTTTGCCTGTATATTTTGTGCCCCATATCTTACAAAACCCATCTTTTCTGCAATTACATTTCAGTGGTGGTTATTTTCGAAGGAATGTAGAATTATGCCAAAGAATACAAGATATATGCAATGCAGGTTTACATGATATCTGCCTAACTCTTCCTCCCATTTGCAGAGTTTTTCGAATCATTCGTGAAGGAGCGGCTATATTGCTTTCCGTAGTATATACAAGTAATTAACATACATTTCGATTCCGTCTGAGGCTATTTTGTTGTAGTGCTTTTAAAAAGGCTGCTTGTTTTTGATAAAGAATTTGAAGATCACAGTTTTATCTGTAAAATTTGGGGTTGGAATTCAGATGGAAAGGAAGGATTCTTACATCTAACTCATCCCTGCAATTAACTACAGAGGGCTAATTATGGTCTACTCTACTTCTTTGGACGGTTGGAAGAATTATAACAGAGCTATGAGGAGTGATGTTAACTATATTTGGGGTTGACCTGCTTGAATAGGTTCCAGTTTAGCTTACTATACTCCCTCTACTTTTTTTCCCAGTAGGACTATAATCTTTATCAAAGAGCACATAGAGAATTCATTACACAGAACCAAGCTATTCCTATTTTCTTCCCCCCATACCCCAACCACAAAAATCTAAGGGGCATTGCCAAGAGAAGACGAGAGACATGAGACCGAACAATGCAGAAGAGCTGAAGGCCTCTGTTGAAGCATCCTGGTCTTCCATAACACCTCAGCAGTGCCACAGGCTGATAGCTTCCATGCCACGCCGCATTGAGGCAGTAATTGCAAAAGGGGCCCAAACCAAGTACTGAGTACATATGCATGCTTATACTTTTCAGAGGTCCGATATTGTTCTATGTACAATCCTTGTTTTATTGATTGCATGTAATATTCTAATTTTCTGAGATGGTGATTTGGGGTTTTCATGAGCTGTACCATAATCATCACAATTATGACAAATCAGGCTTGAACTATCTTGCTTTGCATGTAATGAGTCTTATCTCATATATTAGTTTCACCTTTTAAGTTGCATTGCTGTAATAAATGAAATTTTACACTATATTCTAATTTTTCGAGTTTCACCTGTACAGTGTACAAATTTTCAAAGAGTTTCTTTGTACATGGTTAAAAAGTGACTAACAACTGGATGAAATACCATGGAGTACTTGATAGTCCATGGTACTTTCAAGAAAAGTCACATATTTTGAAAAGGGTTAAAGAAAGTGGAATAAACTCCCTTTTTATGACTCTGTAACCCTTAAATTTGGGATAGAGTGAGGGGAACTGGGTGAAGATGAGAATTCTGGCTGAATGCCCTTCAGACACCAATTGGAAGAACTGGAATATGTGTGATAGATGATGCAGTTAAGATTGCACACTTCGTCAGTCCATCTGCATAAACTCAAATTACAGATGTCTCTTGGATGACTGCCTTTCAAACCCCAGTACTTCAAATCACCTTCATGTCTTATTCCTTCATTCTGTCACTGATGTTATAGTTCAGTGATGGTGAACCTTTTCGCAACGAGTGCTGAAAAGGGAGTGTGCACGTGCATACGTGGCACCAAGTGCCAAAAGGGAGCACTTTGTGCACACTCTCATCTGGGCTGTGACCAGGAAGCGAAGCTGCCCAGGGGCTATGACTGTGCCAGGAAATGAACTTCTGGTTTCTGGCATGCACATGTGTGCTGGCCAGCAAGTCTTCTGGTTATTGCCACACATGCACATGCACCGATCAGCTGGACGGCATACATGCTCATGCTGGAAAACAGGAGACCACCTCTTCCGGTTTCCGGCATTGCCGTACACACAAAGGCCAGCTGATCATCACATACACATGGACACCAGAAACCCAGAAGAGAAATGGGTGCTAGGCAACATGGCTTCTTCGGGCATGCATGCCATAGGTTTGCCATCATGGATATAGTTGGTTCGAAAGATCTCCCAATAATAAGCACACTGTTCTGACCCCCTCTTCTGTCCAGTAATTAATGCTGAGACAAGCTTAACTGGAATGCACTTTATTAGCAAGAAGCCAAAACTTTGGTGGCTGAAAGCCAAGCATAAGGACCTTGGCAGCAACTCAGACAAGCCTTGGCAGCAATCCAGCCTGCCAAGCTAGTTACAAAAGTTCTCCAACATTTGTTCCTGTGTTGACTTCTGCAAGAGGGGCGTGTGCACAAGTAGCTTTTTATAGTCTGGAGAGGAGCCTAATGACCACCAGCTGAGTGCATTACCTCCTGTACTTGCGCAACTGTTCCTGACGCCTATTAGCTCTTTGGTGCCAGGCATCCAGGAACAACTCACTGCTGGCGTCCGGCTCACTCTCCCTTGTCTCCTCCCCACTGGTCCAAGGCAGGCACCTCCTGGTGGCCAACCAGACTCTCTACGCCCTGCTCGGAGTCGGAACCCTGTCCAGGGTCCTCCACATCCTCCAAAGCTGACTCCGACTCAGGGCCCCTCGCTGTCGGAGTCTGGTGGCAGCTCCAACGGCTCCTGCTGGGCCACAACACACACTAACATTATTTTTGAGGCTGTAAGAACCATCTCTGCACCCAAAATTATTTCAGTGTAGGCTATCACTAATTGCTCCTTTGAAAGGAGCACCGGAGCCCTTTATAAGAAGACTACAATGGATAACAGAGATTTGTTCTCAGTGGGACCTCAATTAGTTCATTAAAGTCAAGGCACTTGAAGCACACATTTTCCCAGCTTTATTTTTCATGCCAATCCATTTTTAAGAAGCCTTGTTAAATGACCCTGTAAAAAGATTACAGCTATATTTCTTTAAGAATTATTCCCCTTTGACTTTAATGATTCAACAGTTCTTTCTGCCAATTTTACATTCTACTGACTGAAGGAAATAGTGGTTTCATTCAAAATGTAAAACATTTCTGAAATAAGTGTATGAATTTTGTGTTTCTATTGAGGAACAAAGTTAGGTTAATTTCTTCAGTGGATTGAAATATAGCATTTACTAGAACTACCAAGAAGCTACTTGTATGAGAATCAAAATGTTTTCAAGGAAAAATAACCCAAGAAATTCGAGTTTCCTTTGGGAAAAACATGTTCGGAATAGCATTTACTAGGTTTCTGTATCTCCATTCAAAATATCAAAAACAGTTGGTTACCATTTCTTTTTCTTGTTTTCAAACTTTTCCCCCTGTTCCTCCAAGACTTGCTGCCTCCTATAACATCTGCCTAGCTGATTCATTTATGCAGAGTTGGTATACTCTGGGTTTCTCCTGCTTCTCATCCTCCTATTTTTTTACAACTTTATTGACTGCCATAAATGTATAAAATTCTGTTCTGACCCCCTTCGTCCTACACCAAAGCGCGCCGAGACAAAAATACTTCAAGGATTTATTAACACACAGACAAGACCTTGGCAGCAATCCAGCACAGACTAACCTTGGCAGCAATCCAGCACAGACTAACCTTGGCAGCAATCCAGCCTGCCAAGATAACCACGAGAGTTCTCCAGCTCTAGTAAATATGTTGATTCTTGCAATGAGTGTGTGGAAAGTCATTCCTTTTATAGTCTTGAGAGGAGCCTAATTACCACCAGCTGAGTTCAATTATCTCCTGTAACTGCGTAACTGTTCTTTACGCCTATTAGCTCTCCATTGCCAGGCATCCAGGACCAACTGCCTTGTCTCCTCTCCACTGCTCCAATACATGACGTCAGGTTCACACTCCCTTGTCTCCTCCTCACTGGTCCAAGGCTCAGGCGCCTCCTGGTGGCCAACCAGCGTCTCTGCGCCCTGCTCGGAGTCGGAACCCTGTCCAGGGTCCTCCACATCCTCCAGAGCCGACTCATAGGGCCCCTCGCTGTCGGAGTCTGGTGGCAGCTCCAACGGCTCCTGCTGGGCCACAACAGTTATACATTAATGTAATTATAGTATTACAGAACTATGAAAACCTGTCAAAACCTCTCTATACTTTTATACTCTGATTAAACCTCCTGCAACCAAGTTTGAGATGTCTTGAATTTCTTTCCCATATTTTCTACTTTCCTGGAATCCAAATACTTTTTTTTTCTGTAATAGCTTAGCAATATCCTCCCACTTTTCTCAGCCAAACCAAAAACCCATTACACCTGCTGCTTAGTACAATAACTTCAAACCACATTTCTTATTCAAGTATAAAGGGGCAATGGCTTTCTTTCAGCCAATCCATCTCAGCGGGTTCTTAAGAGAATGAAACGAACCAGAGGTTTCCTAACCCTAGCTGAAGAACACTGAAGACGACTGAGAATACAATGGTTCAAACTCTTCCTTGTTTCTGCTTTCCTAGACCCAGTTTTTAACTCTCATTATATAAGAATTGAGATATAGAGCTTCACCAGTTCTTTTGTTTTCCAGAAGTCTGCGTCGGCAGAAGTGCTCATGGTTCTCTTTATGTGTAGCATAGCACTGGACCTAAGAGGTCAACAGTATATCTTGTACCCTCAGCTGAAAATAGAGAACCCAGGTACACCCACATCACACCTATCCTCCACGAGCTGCACTGGCTACCCATTAGTCTCCGGACCCACTTCAAGGTGCTGGTCGCTACCTATAAAGCCCTACATGGCATCGGACCTGGGTACCTGAGAGACCGCCTCCTGCCGATTACCTCCCATAGACCGATCAGATCTCACAGGTTAGGTCTCCTCCGGATTCCATCTGCCAGCCAATGTCGGCTGGTGACTCCCCGGGGAGAGCCTTCTCTGTTGCAGCTCCGGCCCTCTGGAACGAGCTCCCTGTTGAGATCCGGATCCTTACTACCCTCCCGGCCTTCCGTAAAGCCACCAAGTCCTGGCTGTTCCAGCAGGCTGGGGGGAGCTGAGAAGCATCTACCTCCACGGAAATTGTGAATGTTGGTTTTGTTTTTAATATGTTGTCTTTGTCTTTTCCCCACTTTCCCTTGTCTTTTGTGAGCCGCCCGGAGTCCTCCGGGAGTGGGCGGCATACAAGACAAATAAATAAATAAATAAATATTGAACAATGGTTTATTTAAGGTGAATTAACCTAACATGTAATGCAGGGCAATGTAACAATAGCAGGTCAGCTTTTTTTCAAATTTACAGTTGAAAATATAAATGTGCCTCCCTATTTTTATCTCAATTTTTTTTGTAGGGCATTATTAAGTATGACAGTCAGTTTGGTGCAGTGGTTAAGGCATCAGGCTACAAATTGGGAGACTGTGACTTCTATTTATTTATTTATTTATTTATTTATTTATTTATTTATTCTTACTTACTTACTTACTTACTTATTTACTTATTTATTTATTTATTTATTAGACTTATATACCGCTTCATAGAGCTTTCAGCCCTCTCTAAGTGGTTTACAATTTTTTAAGCAAATTGAGTCAGCAACTTGCCCCCACAATCCGGGTCCTCATTTCACCCACCTCGGAAGGATGGAAGGCTGAGTCAACCTTGAGCCGGTGAGATTTGAACCGCTGAACTGCAGATCACAGCCAGCTAAAGTGGCCTGCAGCACTGCACCCCAACCATTGCGCCACCTTGGCTCTCTAGTCCCATCTTAAACATCATGCCATGTTGTCACTGGGCCAGTCACTTTTTCTCAGCCCTAAGTTGGAGGCAATGGCCAACCACTTCTGAAAAATGTTGCCAGGAAAACTGCAGTGACTTGCAGAAGGCTTCTACAAATTGGCCATGATTGAATGGAAAAAAGAAAAATCCAGACACAATAGATGGTTACTTCCTGAAATCCAGATGGGCCTCACTCTGCTGCTCAGAAGAGGTGAAGAACTGGCTCTTCCATCAGGCCTGTGGTGGGTTTCAAAAATTGTTCGAACCTACTCTGTGGGTGTGGCCTCCTTTGTGGGAGTGGCTTGCCACCCATGTGACCAGATGGGAGTGGCTTGCCGCCCATGTGACCAGATATGAAGATGCCGACGACACTTGTCAGAACCACCTTAAATTACCTCTCACACAGCACTGGCATGCATAGAATATGATGTAAACTTGTTTTTTAAAAGGCATCTTTGGTTTGCGTTAAAACAACTTCAACACACGCAATGTTCTGATTGCACCACAAACGCAGTAGTCATCCTTACCTTCCACAGAGGCACTGAGTTTTATAAATATGAGCATGATAGTGTAGAATAATCATATCCAAGGACCAGTGGTGGGTTTCAAAAATATTTGGAGCCTCTTCTGTAGGTGTGGCCTGCTTTCCGGGTCCACTGGTGGAACCTCTTCTAACTGGTTCGGTAGATTTGACGAACCGGTTCTACCGAATAGGTGCGAACTGGTAGGAACCCACCTCTACCTCAGGCCTTTGATGAGAGAAAATGAAAACTTCACATTTTATCCTGTCTGATCTGTCATTCTTGCCGTCTATTAACTTGTATCAATTTTATAATAGTTTTTTGTTTGATTATTGTGAACTACGCAGACTTGTTTGGGAACTGGGCAGCATACACATTTAATTTATGATGGCTGGTCACACGGAGAGTTGTTTAGACTGGATTTGACATTTTTATCCACCTATCGAGTCCTTACAAAAGACCTAGGATAGGCAGTTGTGTTGTTTGCATCATTCTTATTATTATTTCATGAGTATGAGAAGTGATGTTTATTCACACTAGCTAATGATTTTGCAAGTGTTCAGAAACATATTAGAATCTTATCTTGTTGAATTTTCATGGTGCTAATTTGATTTGCAAAAATGTTTCGCAGCCCTCAGCTGTGGTATTGTTACATAGATCTGGCATTCTATGTCAGCACAACATTCTATGTCAAACAAAGGAAAGCAGGCTGTGTTGTACACATTTTAATTTCATTCCTTGACACCTGAAAAGTTAGAAAGTATATGAATGAATACTTGAATAAAATAAGACTAGATAGATAAAAGAAATACTACAATAGTGGGGTTCTTATTGGCAAAATGAAAACTCCTAATGTTATTTTAAAATAAGTTGAGGAATAAAATGTTAATGTATTACTTTGTGATTTAAACATATATTAAACATTGACATATATTTTGCCAAGGAATGCAGAACAAACAATGTATTAGCATTAAGTGAGCTAAAAAGCAAAGTTTGCAGAGCTTTTTTGCAGGAAACAGTCCTAGCCTTCATGAAAAACATATTCATTCAAAGTTCCCCTTCTCCCATTATTTTGCATCTGTTTATTTTTTCATTGTCATCTGGAGGAAACTGAGTTAGAAATATATGATATATAAGTCGTTGGTAAAGCACATGCATTTAACATAGAATTCCCCATTTGACACTCACTCACTCACTCTCTCTCTCTCTCTCTCTCTCTCTCTCTCTCTCTCTGTCTCTCTCTCTCTCTCTCTCTCTCCAGCTTTTAAATTGGAAAGTTTCACTAAGCCTGAGTTCCAAAATGGGGCTAGTTTACATTGGTGAATTTGGTTAAAACAGCTTATTTCCCCAAAAATGCAATATTCTTGTCATTTGTGTGGTTTGCTTTAAACCTCCTGGCCCCGAATGATAGGAATCTTGCTCAGTTTTTGGCTGAAATTAGATGAATGGCGGTTATCAATTCCCTGAGAAGCATTCTGAAACTGTCTTCAAGAAAGTAGGGAGATGATTTGCTATCATCCTGCCAAGTACAATGTAAGTACTTCTAATCACTGTTGAAAATGTGAAAACGTGAAGGGACATTTTATCAGGAATGATGGATTTGTGACAAAGCAAAAATATATTGGATACAAATACATACGGTGATGCAGAGAGTTTTAAAAATTAACATTTAGGTTAAACTGTAATTTTATTTTTTATTAGGACTTATGGACTGGAAAGGACTCATGTACAATTGGTTTATATGTGGTAACTGCAGTGAAGCCATTACATGGGCAAAGTTGAAAGACTGCATAAAAACCAGCAATTAAAGAAAGAATTGTGAAGGTGGCTGAGCTTGCAGAAATTTGATTAAGGAGGGAACTACAACTACTTTGATAAAACTGGTATTTTATAGACTTTTTGTTGAAAATGGATGAAAATGAGCTGCTGATCTGGAGAGTTATGATTCAAAATATTTATAGGAAGAATGTATGCTATGCAGTATGGGAGGATGGACATAATATTGTCATACATACACCATATACATATACTGTACATACCAGAGGTGGGTTCCTACCGGTTCGCACCAGTTCGGTAGAACCGGTTCGTCAAATCTACCGAACCGGTTGAAGAGGTTCCACCAGTGGACCCGGAAAGCAGGCCACACCTACAGAAGAGGTTCCAAAAATTTTTGAAACCCACCACTGGTACGTACATACATACTATACATACATACATACATACATACATACATACACACACACACATACCTATACAATATTCTTGTTCTATATATATATATATATTTAAAAGAATGTAGGTAGTTTTCCAACAAGCTGCCTATTCAGTGGCTGAAACTAGTATAAATTCTGTCCCTTATCCTTTATGTCTTTTTTCTCTCCTTGTAACATTTATTTGATTTATATCCTGCTTGTCTTCTGGAGGCTCAAATCAATTGAAGTGGTGATCTGCCTGCGTTTTATCTTCGCAATAACAACCTCATCAATCCTAGCCCCACACTACACGTGACATTTTGTCTATTGGAATGGCATAGAAAAAGTATATGTTATGCTACAACAGTCCTGAACTGAAGGAGTTTTAATTGTGAGCTATCCCAGAACTCACTTTGTGAGCTGAGCCAAATTCCATTAAACTCCTGGGCCTGTCTTGTTAAGATTACATTTGAGTGCTCCCTCCTCCTGGGTTCCTTATAGTCTTCTCTTTTTCTCAGAATCTATCCATCAGAAACATAGGTCTTATTTTGTTCCAGGCAATCCTCAGATGTGGGGAGCTAGGATTCAACAACATATGGAAGACTATTGTGGCCCAGCAGGAGCCGTTGGAGCTGCCACCAGACTCCGACAGCAAGGGGCCCTGTGAATCAGCTCTGGAGGATCCTGGACAGGGTTCCGACTCCGAGCAGGGCACCGAGAGGCTGGTTGGCCACCAGGAGTGCCTGAGCCTTGGACCAGTGGGGAAGAGACAAGGGAGAGTGATCCGGACGCCAGTAATGAGTGGTTCCTGGATGCCCGGCACCGAAGAGTTAATAGGCGTCAGGAACAGTTGCGTAGTTACAGGAGGTAATTGCACTCAGCTGGTGGTCATTAGGCTCCTCTCCAGACTATAAAAGGACTGCTTGTGCACACACCCCTTTTACAGAAGTCAACGCAGGAACTAATGTCAGAGAACATTATGGTGAGCTTGGCAGGCTGGATTGCTGCCATAGTTTATCTGTGCTGGATTGCTGCCCAAGCTTGTCTGTGCCAGTTTGCTGCCAAGGACCTGTCTGTCTGTTAATTAAATGCCATAACTTATCTTTGGCTCAGAGTGTGTTGGTGTGGGACGAGGAGGTCAGAACAGAAGATCATGTGTTGCTCAGCTGTAATTATTCCTATGGCTTAAACAAGGAATAATAATGTCATAAGCAACATGTTGCTATTACAGCATTTGGACCTATCCTAGAATGGTGACTTAAGCTTAAGGGGCCAAATCGACTTCTCATTTCCCCATATGGTTTACAGAGCTTGTGCTTTAATGAGGTATGCAAAAGGGTTGGTCTTTCCCAGTTATTTTATAACTCACTGAACTTAAGCTGCTTCGGCAGAGAATCTCTGCTATGTATTTGAAGGCGAAGAACTTTTTCGAGGTTTTGGTATGGGGTTTGCTAACACGAGTGTATTCCATCAATAAGTGCAGACTAGTTAATTTTCGGTATTCTTACCAAAGAGCTTTAATTTTTGATAGCTTGAGGGTACCATCTTGTACTAGTCCTAATTTATAGTCTCAAGTAAGAAATATTAAGGGCTTAAGTGAATTAACTGTCTGTTCCTTAAATCAGGTCAATGTAATTTGGCTGGAGGTCCTAGGCCTAGAAGACAGTGAGGGCACAAGACAGTGAGTAAAACTGTTCCTTAGAAATTGGTTAAAAACCCATTAAAACAATATGCTTAACAGGCCTCTCCTATATTACTTCAATAATTACCATTTTTATTCAAGCTCCAATTCTACTGAAATGAAGTTACCATATGCTCCTCTCCGCTCCCACAATCCTGCTTGGATTGAACGAACAGCCAACACTACCCTTATAAGACAACACAATCAGAATGTGGAATCTGAGAAGAATGGAACACCCCCCCCCCCAAATAAATAAATAACCCTTGAAATTGTCAAAGGAGAGAGCACAAATACTAAACTGGACACCTTAGGAATATTTTTTTTGATAATTATTCAGGGCATAAGACTGTATGAAAGAATGGAATATGCAAAGATATACATAATAAGGACCTTACCAAGTGTGTGTATCATCTATAATCCAAAGAAGAACAGGACCCTATAGATTTAGTGGCTATATAGTCAATACCATTGTTCTAATTTATGTGCACACACACACACACACACACACACACAAGTAATTAAGGCACAAGGTTACAAACCAGGAAATCATGTGTTCTACTTTAGACACGAAGCCACAGAGTGATTTCAGACCACTAATTCTATGTCAGACCTGGGAAGAAGATAATAGCAAATCATTTCTGAAAATCTTGCCAAGAAAGGTGCAGAATTAATTCAGGCAGTTACCAGAATTCAAGACTGATTTGAAAGCATAAACAGACTGTTTGTTGTGTGTGTGTGTGTGTGTTTGTGTGTGTGTGTGTGTGTGTGTGAGAGAGAGAGAGAGAGAGACAGACAGACAGAGACAGAGAGAGAGAGACAGAGAGAGAGAGAGAGGCAGACAGAGAGACAGAGACGAGACAGAGACAGAGACAGAGACGAGACAGAGACAGAGACAGAGACAGAGACAGACAGACAGACACAGACAGACACCATGTAGTGTCTATAGCTGTGATGGCATACCTATGGTTCTCTCTCTGTGCCCTCTCTGTGCATGTGCACCATTGCCAGATGCACTTCAGGATTCCGTCATGTACATGCACACTGGCCAGCTGGTCTGGTGCTCATGAATGCACGGCCAGGCACTCTCTTCCAGGTTCCATCATGCACATGCATGCCAGCCAGCTGTATTTACGCATGCACATGATGGAATCCGGAAGTGCAGCTAGTGACAATGCACATGTGCACATGGCCAGCAACTCTCTACCAGGTTACATCACACGCATGTGTGAAGACCAGCTGGCCGGTGCACATGCATGTGACAGAACCCAGAAGAACAGCGGGCCACCATGCACAAGCGCACCACCCAGCTGCTCTGTTTCATCACTCCATGCCAAAAATGTTAGCCACCACTGGTCTATAGATTCAGTATTGCAACAGAAGGATAGGACATGGTACTACAAATAGGTGGTTGTAATGCCAAAGCTGAACAAATATGTCTGGAATCATAGGATGATTTGAGAGCCAGATTGGTTTATTGGTTGTTCTGACCCCCCTCGTCCCAGACCAAAGCACTCCGAGCCAAAGATACTTTAAGGAATTTATTAAAAGACAGACAGGTCCTTGGCAGCAATCCAGCATAGTCAAGCCTTATCAGCAATCCAGCACAGACAAGCTTTGGCAGCAATCCAGCCTGCCAAGCTAGCCGAAAGAGTTTTCCAGCTCAAGTGAATACTTTGACTCCTGCAAAAGGGCGTGTGCACAATCATTCCTTTTATAGTCTTGAGAGGAGCCTAATTACCACCAGCTGAGTGCAATTATCTCTGTAACTGCATAACTGTTCCTTACGACTATTAGCTCTCCGTTGTCGGGCATCCAGGAACAACTCCCTTGTCTCCTCCCCACTGGTCCAATGCTCAGGCACCTCCTGGTGGCCAGCCAGCCTCTCTGCACCCTGCTTGGAGTCGGAACCCTGTCCATGGTCCTCCACATCCTCCAAAGCCGACTCATAGGGCCCCTCGCTGTCGGAGTCTGGTGGCAGCTCCAACAGCTCCTGCTGGGCCACAACAATTGGTTAAGGCACTAGACAGAGGGAGGCCATGAGTTATTAAAGTCCCACTTAACCATGGATATGTTCAGCACCTTGATACCATAATAAAGGTGGACACAAATAAATAAATAAATAAATTTGGACTGCATGAACACAACTCAGGAAATATATTTTTGCAAAACCAAATTTACTTAACATCTGTTTTAGGGAACAGGCTGTACTGATGGTCATTTCCATATTGACAACAGTGGAATCAGTAGACTACATAATAGGGAACAAAAAGTGTAGACCCTATCAGTAAGCCAAGACTGGAATAGGCCCTGAATTCTTGTTAAATATATTGATTACTTTATGTGAAAGTAAACTTATGTACTTTGAAAAGAGAAGGAAGGAAAAGAAAAGCCTAAACTTTCAAAGGAGAAAAGTTTAAAGTGCATCTTAGAAAAAAGTTAACATGATAGCCAAGGAAAAAAAATAGAAGATGAAAGTCTTCAATAAGAAGAAAAACACGAGACGACCAAAAGCAGACTTTCAATATCAAACAAGAAAGGACAAGGAAAGCCATATCAGCCACGTATGGCAACAAAGGAATATGGGAAGAAAAGGAAAGTGAACTATCCTTTTAAGATATGAGAAATCATAAGGAAGTTTCCAATTAAAGGTGTATTTTTTTTTTTCTTGGAAGAGATCTGACAGAAGCAAGTGACATTAAGGGAAGATCATAGAGTAACACAATACTTGTAGAGCAAGCATATATTCAGGAAACAATGCAATCAAAAGTGAGGTATAACAATCTGGAAAAAAAACGCATATCAAAAAATCAATTGTATAACTGGTAATAAGGTGATGACTATGGGTTGAAATACTACAGTGCAATCCCCAATCCAACTCTCAAGTGTATGTTTGAATCCCTCTATGTCTGCGAGTAAAACTGTATAATTGCAACTTGAATGTGTGAAGAGGTGGTTGTTCCAGTAGGTCCTGCAGTTGAGATAGCAATAGCAATTAGACTTATATACCGCTTCACTGTGCTTTACATCATTCTCTAAGCGGTTTACAGAGTTAGCATGTATGCCCCCAACAATTTGGATCCTCATTTTATTGTCTTGGAAGGATGGAAGCTGAATTAATCTTGAGCCGGCCGGAATCGAACTCCTAGCAGTGAACAGTGAGTTAGCTTGCAATACTGCATTCCAATTATTGTGTCATCACAGATGCTTAAATGTTCTCTCATGTTTTGGATTATTTGTCAGATATAAATCGGATGATTCCGTGTTTATATGTACAGGTAGTTTGACTTTGGTATAGTAATATTGTTATATTTTAACCAGATTTATCAATGTTGGATAATTCTAAGTGTTATCAGTGACTGAAGTAACATATAAACTTTGTGAACAAATAAAAATAAATTGAAGATTAAAAAAAAAAGTGAGGTATAGCATATAATTGATCAGCTGCCAAATAAGACTCTGGCATTGATGAAATACCCATTGATTATTTTGAGCTGCAGGAAGAGAAACAGTTACAGTTATAAAAACTTAATGTCGAGAAATGCAAAAAAAAAAAAAAGAAGAAAAGAAGGAGACCGTGCAGTCTAGAAATTGGAAGGAATTCGTTACATACTTACATACTTGAACTAAGTAGGGAGATGTAAGAACATTTGTAAATTGCTGAACTGTTACAATAACTCTGTCAGCGTTCCAAGTATCATGTAGAATTAAATCAGTCCAAGGCAAAAACGATCCTTAAAGTTCCAATTTAATAAAGCAGACATCTTAGCACATCTGTGTTAATCCCAATTCTGGAAATGACATCAGAATCCCACCCAGTTAAAAGTTCATGATCTTGTCCCCACACCACCATCCATCACATGGTCCAATCTTCCTCCTCCATGCTGGCATCCACACCCAGTTGCTTCCGGTCAGGTGTCAAAGTGCGGAGACAAAGATGACCTTGGCTTCTAGTAAGAATGAAAAACAATACATTCCACAATCCTACTCCTTTCTATTCCCCCCTCCTATCAACTACACTAATGAAACAGCATAATGAATTAAGAGAAAGTGTGGCAGGCCAAAATTCTAAAAGGAATATAATTGCAGGCCTGATAAATTCCTTGTATAGGAAAAGTTTTACTTATACCATACATATCACTGTGCAGCAGTGAACTTTAGTGCACTTCCCTCCCTCCTCCCCTCAGTCAGGCTTGGAAACCATCCTTGTATAGGGCCTCGAGCATGCTAAATGTTAAAACATATTCTACTGTGGGAAACTGGGAGGGGGGATTGTATAGAGCATGGGAGACGTATAGCCACAATAACATTCCTTCTCGGAAAGTCAAGGTCGCCTTGTTCCTGCACCTGGACGGATGTGGATGGGAGAAATCTTCCTTTGTGGCAATGGCTGATTGGACCATGTGATAGACTTATGGGTGTTGGGGGCAGGGTCTTGAACTTTCAACTGGGGGGGAGGGACCTGGAAGCTTTCAGATTCGGGTTTTTCCAGATGTGCCAACATGGCTCTTCTAATAAACTGGGGTTTTGAGGAATCTCTCACCTCGGATTCTTATTTTATTGAAGATGCTATTTGGAATCCTGACACCCTCCTCCTCCTGGAGCCCATTATGACACAGAGCCACAAGCGGCCTTGCCCCACTCACCCCTAGCAACAGGAAGTGGTTTGCAGCTCTGAGCCTGAAGCGGCGGGAGGCAAGGGCTGCCTTGAGCAGAAATGTGGTGTGAAGGCAAGTACAGAGCCACTTCACTCCTGCGCTAAGGCTCTGGTGACCTTCCTTCCCCTCCTTCTGCTCTTGCAACCCCATGGCTGGCTGTGGCTAGGCTGGGAGGTGTGTATGAGAGAAGAGTGGGGAGCCTCCACCCTGGCTTGTGCTTGTTCCTCAGCCAGCCTGGATTTCCAAAAAGTTGCCAAGAAGGAAGAAAAGGAGCTTCTCAGTCTCTCAGAAAGTCCACCAAGTTCTCCTTGGGGCTCTTCACTACTCCTTTTCTGTCTTCTTTTGGAAATCTGGGCTGGCTAAGGAATGAGTGCTTCTCCTCCTCCACCATCACCTTCTCCTCCTCTCATGTGGCCCTGCCACAGGTGGTGAGGTGGTAGCTAGTGGAGGAGTGGGAGAGGAGGAAGAGGAGGGAAGCCTCCGAGTATCTGATTGTCTTTGGCGAGGGCCTTCCGGCTTTCTCCGAGCCTGACCCCCAGGATGGGCATGTGAAGTTCGGTGGGGCCAGCACCCCTTTTCCCACTGCCCTGAGCTTCTTAAAGCCACAGCTGGATGCTGCAGAGCCATCCCTCTTTCCATCACTCCCTCCTCCTGTATCTCATTCTCACCTCACCAGCCCTCGTGTTAGGGAGGCTGGCATCGATCACTGCCAGGTCGGGCTAGTGTCTTGGGGTGGAGAGCAGGTTGTGCATCTCTCCAAGCAACTGAGGCATACCCAGCACCAACAAGGGCCAGAAGAAGCTCCAGCAAGAGTGAGGCACTGAGAATCAGCCCTAGCTGCTTCTCCATTCCCCCGTCAGGCCAGTCGAGGAGTGACAGGAGGGGAGGGTGAGGGGCATGGCCAGCCAGTGGTGGGGCAGTGAGCCGCAGCAGAGGGCCCAAGGAACTGCATGCAGCTCTAAAGCCACTGGTTGCTGACACCCGGGCTAAAAATAATTAACTATCACACCAGAGTGTATGATATATTTAGAAGAATGAATGTGGAGGGATACTTAGTCTTCTGAAAACCTTTGCAATGGATTAGTAGCTTCTGTAAGAGCCAAGGTGGCGCAGTGGTTAAATGCAGCACTGCAGGCTACTGCTAGATCAGCAGTTCAGCGGTTCAAATCTCACCGGCTCAGGGTTGACTCAGCCTTCCATCCTTCCGAGGTGGGTAAAATGAGGACCCAGATTGTTGGGGGCAATATGCTCGCTGTAAACCGCTTAGAGAGGCCTGAAAGGCCTATGAAGCGGTATAAATCTACTGCTATTGCTATTATTGCTATTGCTATTCTGTAATAACTGGATTTGAAGCAAGAGAGTAGTTAAGAATAGAAAAGGGAATGAGACAAAGATACATTGTTCTAATATCTTTCTGTCTTCAGCAAATATATTATTAGAATGGCAGGAATGGAAGAGATATCAGCAAGAATTAAGGATGGATTGCAAAACATTACTTTTGATGTGCATACTGTGTGTGTATCAAAATGAATGAGTGCAGGCATGGAACCATCACTGAAGCACTGTTCCTTTTTTTATATTCCTACTTGCCAAAAGGGTAGGATTTCAAACACAAAGACTTACCAATTGTGGACTCCCATCTTTAAGCATCATTATTTTATTCCCTGAATGTAAAGACAATTTAGAATAACTAATTATGAAGTAAACATGGAGCTTGAAAAATATGGATAAATGAAATATTAAGAAGGTAATTCCAACTATACACTTAAAGTATTTGTGAGGAACATTAAACATGAATATGGTAGCTTTTTATTTTGGGTTCAAGAATAGATAATGTGCTGGAAATACGTAAAGGCTATTAATTTCACAGATGGGACAATGACAAACTTAGATCATAAATGATAAGAAAATTTCAGTGGCAAGAAATATCTGAAGACTTAAAGGAATGATGTTACTAGAAGTAACACATAGTTGAGAAGCTGGAAAATGAGAAAGTGAAAAAGACATTTTAAATTATTGATTTGGAAGTCATAGTAGAGTACAGTGGACTGAATGATGCAATCACTCCATTCTGGGTCAAATAAAGACATGACATTGTCTTGAGATGGTGATCATCAAGCAGAATCTCATGTATTTTATTTATTTATTATTATTAGACTTATATACCGCTTCATAGGGATTTCAACCCTCTCTAAGCGGTTTACAGATTTTTAGCAAATCGAGTCAGCAAATTGCCCCCACAGTCTGGGTCCTCATTTCACCCACCTCGGAAGGATGGAAGGCTGAGTCAACCTTGAGCCGGTGAGATTTGAACCGCTGAACTGCAGATAACAGTCAGCTGAAGTGGCCTGCAGTACTGCACCCTAACCACTGCACCACCTTGGCTCTTTTTGAATGGAACTCGAAAATAAGTACTATGCTTGAGCGAAATAAAGAGAAGTACCATAGTGGTATGAGTGGTTAAAGAAAGGGAGTGGATGAGGTTAAAGAAATGATTTGAAGTCTGGATCAGTTGCAAATATGAGACAGGACAACAAATCAACTGTTTGTTCATTCAATCATTGGAAATGAAACCCAATGGAAAGGCATCTAATCAAAATTATTATGCATCCCTTTATCTTTAAAAAAGTACCACATCCTTAATAATACAGCTGGTGGACATCCTATTTAGCATCATCCTCTTTATAAATTATCTATAATAATAAACAACATATAAATTACTAATTAAATATACATCCATTTGAAAAAGGTCCTCTTTATCAATCTGGAACAGGTTTCCAATTTCATTTATGGAAATACATTTATATTTCATTTATAAGCCAGAGTCCATGCAACCACGAGGCAATATGGTATATGAACTTGGATGCTACTTACTCAAAAGATCCTGAATTCGTTGTCACTATAATTATATCACCAGGAAAAGGAGAATAAGAATAAGAGAGTGCCCCAAACTTCTAATGTTGGTGGGTGAGTGATACCATCTGACACTTCATTTTAGGGTACTTGAGAGACCGCCTGCTGCCAATTACCTCCCACAGACCCATTAGATCTCACAGGGTTGGCCTCCTCCGGTGCCATCTACCAGTCAATGCCATCTGGCTACTACCCGGGGGAGGCCTTCTCTGTGGCAGCTCCGGCCCTCTGGAATGAACTCCCCGCAGGGATTCGAACCCTCACCTCTCTCCAGGCCTTCCGAAAAGCCGTCAAAACCTGGCTTTGCCGGCAGGCCTGGGGTGATGTGTTCCCTCCCCCTCGACATGTATGGTTGTGCGACTGTTGTCTACTTTTATTATTTGTATTTTGTCTTTTATGTTCCCCCTTTTTTTCCCCTTTGAATTGTTCGCCGTCCTGAGTCCTCCCGGAGAAGGCAGCATACAAATAATAAATACCAATACCAATACCAATCAAAATGTCTTGGGTACCAAAGTAGGAATGGGGAAAATTTGGCCCCAAGTCTTCATTCTATGCTTAAAACAAGTTACAGCAGAATACCATAAATGGGTAAATATTTACAATGAATAAATAGATAACTAAATTAAATAGATACTTTTTAAAGAGAGAAATGTGATCACTTTCTATGCCACGCATACACTACTTTTATAGCTGTCCTTTTATAGATTTTACTTCTGCCTATGGGAAAAAAAAACATAGGTTCTCCCCCCACCCTTCCCTGGCTAATGAGTAGATTTGAAGTAGAATGCCTGTGAGTTGCATATTCAAAACCATGTCATGGCTGACATGTATCTGATGATGCCATTTTATTGCAAGAATGAAAGTCATCTTTTGATATAGATTTTGCTGGCAGCATTGGGAAGATATTAAAATTGCATTAATTTCTGGACATGTTATGAGCAACAAAACCTGTTTCTCTACCATTAAATGGTAGCATAGTCCAACATTATTTGAATTGATAGCACGGTTGCCAGCTGTTTCCTAGCGCAACTCACAGAAAAATGAGTTTGTTTTCCCTTGTAGTCAAAGACTATGTCCCTTTGAGTACTGGTGCATTTATGGAAATGTAGTCTGCTTTTTCATTTCATTTCATTTCATTTATTATATTTATTTGCCGCCCTTTTCCCCCGAAGGGGACTCAGGGCGGCTAACAAATCAAATCAGGGAAGGGGGGGGGTACAGACAAAAAAATAAAAATAAACGATACATAACCAAGAGCAACAGCTCTTTAGCCCCAGGCCTGTCAGAACAGCCAGGTTCTAATGGCTTTGCGGAAGGCCTGGAGGGTGGTGAGGGTTCGAATCTCCACGGGGAGTTCGTTCCAAAGTGTCGGAGCAGCCAGAGAGAAGGCTCTCCTGCCGGGTAGTCGCCAGTCGACACTGGCTGGCGAATGGAATTCGGAGGAGGCCTAATCTGTGGGATCTAATCGGTCTAGCGGAGGGAGGTGATTGGCAGCAGGCGGTCTCTCAAGTACCCAGGTCCAATACCATGAAGGGCTTTATAAGTGACGACTAGCACCTTGAAGCGTATCCGGAGACCAATAGGCAGCCAGTGCAGCTCGCGGAGGATAGGTGTTACGTGGGTGAACCGAGGTGCACCCACGATCACTCGCGCGGCTGCATTCTGGACAAGCTGAAGTCTCCGAATGCTCTTCAAGGGCTGCCCCATGTAGAGCACGTTGCAGTAGTCCAGTCTAGAGGTCACAGGGCATTTTTGAGGGTATGGTACCCACTTTCCTTTGTCTGCATTGTTTTCCTGGAAATTCACCAAGGAAAAAAGACAATCTGCTCAAAATACTTAGATTGCCACTGATACAGTTGTGTGTTATTAAGTTTGTTATTGGGAATATATAAACTTGGTATTACCCATCATTTTTCTTCTTCTTTTTTTTCCAAATCACAAAACCTCAAAGATGCAATAATTGTTTTCATGCCAAACGGTTGGTCATTTTAACTCGAGCCAACTTTTAGGGAAAAGCTGCTCTTGATAACAGAAGATACTAAAAACAATTTAAAGCGAATGAGATTGCTTTTGTTCTATCAGTGGATAATGCTTGGATGTGATTTGTGTGTGGTTATTCCAAGCAGATTTATTGTTCTTGCAATCACTGCTCCATATGGCAAACTTGAAATATCAGCTCCGAGTTTTGCACTGGTTATAATGACTATTTCAAAAGATATTTTTTTTTAAAAAAAAAACCAACCAGTTGGTAACTATTTGCAGCATATTTTCCACTGTCCTACTCCTTCATGCTCACAAAATCACAAATGAAAAATGGACACCTCTTTCTAGTTCTTTTTCTTATTGCCAAAGATTACAGTAATTCTTTTAACAGTGAAGAATTTGGCATACTGCAGGTTATAATAAATTACCCATGAACAGAATGATCCATTTTAGATGATGCCTTAGTGCCTTAGGCACAAAGAAGTTGACAATAACAACTGATTTTAAATAATGATAAGCCAAGAATAGTGCAATAAGATTTTAATCCTGCATTGAAGATTATGGAGCTTTCTGAATAGTTACACATCTCATTACATTAACTATCAACATACGCAGTTTGGTGATGAAAGAATAGTAAGGATGAAGTATACTCATTCTATAGGTTGCTTCCATAAGGCTGCATAAGATAACAAGGGCATAAGGAAATAAAACTTCCTGTTTGAAATCAGTGGGACAAACATTTTCCAACTTTATCCAATTAATTATTTCTCCATTACATCTAGCAATAGCATAGCAGTAGCAGTTAGACTTATATACGCTTCATAGGGCTTTCAGCCCTCTCTAAGCGGTTTACAGAGTCAGCATATCGCCCCCCCCCCCCCCCCCACAGTCTGGGTCCTCATTTTCACCCACTTCGGAAGGATGGAAGGCTGAGTCAACTTTGAGCCGGTGAGATTAAACACCGCTGAGCTGCAGCTAACAGTCAGCTGAAGTGGCCTGCAGTACTGCACCCTAACCACTGCACCACCTCGGCTCTTCTGAATGAACAGATGATAATACACAACAGGTCTGCCAACTGGCGGTCTGTGAGCCGGATATGTTACATACAGGCCACACCCACTTCAGCTCTGCAAAGGCAAAAAAGTCACAATAGGTCATGATCCAGCCTGTGATGCAATCGAGTTTGACACCCGTGAAACTCATTCGCTAAATTTGGAAGGTGAGTAAATATTTCAGCACCTTTGGAGAATTAATTTGAGAAGGAAAAAAAAATACCTGGATACTTTTGATACTCTGTTAATTTCCTAGGTTGTTTGTATAATCCACTTTACCATTTGAAACTGCAAAAAACAGTTTCCACTATTAGGATAAGAAGGCTAAATGTCCAGTAATAAGCATGGAAGTGTAGAAAGCAAAATTATTTTTCCCAGACTCTTTTGCTGCTGTTGGCCATGAAAGATCAGGTGGATATGATTATTCTACACTATCATGCTCATATTTATAAAACTCAGTGCCTCTGTGAAAGGCAAGGATGACTACTGCGTTTGTGGTGCAATCAGAACATTGCGTGTGTTGAAGTTGTTTTAACGCAAACCAAAGATGCCTTTTAAAAAACAAGTTTACATCATATTCTTATGCATGCCAGTGCTGTGTGTGAGGTAATTTAAGGTGGTTCTGACAAGTGTCGTCGGCATCTTCATATCCCGTGTCACATGGGTGGCAAGCCACTCCCATCTGGTCACATGGGTGGCAAGCCACTCCCACAAAGGAGGCCACACCCACAGAGTAGGTTCGAACAATTTTTGAAACCCACCACTGATGAGGTCCATGTGTGAAGGTCCCAATTAAACTGATAACTACTCATGCTTATGCACAGGAATATTCTCAACTAATGTTAGCACCTGTTAGGAGTAAATAAGGGTCAACATAATTTAAGAAGGATTGGCATTTATTCCACTTGTGGCTATGTAGAGCTTCTAGGCTGATTTCTCTTTTAATTCCATCCCACTCCTTCCCCTACATCTCTCCAAGAAGTTCCAGTACCTTGCATAATTGTTTAAAATAATGTGATGAAATATACACAGGTGGATTTCTCAAACTGAGAATGACCTCTGTGTCAAACTTGTCTTAATCACATTCATGTTATTCCAATATTTTTTTAAAAAAATCATAATTTGTCTTAAATCTCTTTCATTTTCCTCTATTTATTTTATTTATTATTAGTTGTTCAACATGTACAGGATAGCAGGTATAATTATGAACACCGAGATGAACAAAGGAAATGAATACAAGTAAATGGGGACAGTGGACAGGGATGGTGGGCATGCTGGTGGGCACTTATGAATGCCCCTTTTTACAGACCTCTTAGGAATGGTAAACAGTTTAAGGTTGAAGCTGTGAGGATTTGAGGATGTAACAACGGAGTTGGGCCAGAAACATCCCAGGCATTAGCAGTTAGACTTAATATACCGCTTCATAGGGCTTTCAGCCCTCTCTAAGCAGTTTACAGAGTCAGCATATTGCCCCCAACAACAATCCGGGTCCTCATTTTACCCACCTCGGAAGGATGGAAGGCTGAGTCAACCTTGAGCGGTGAGATTTGAAACAGCCGAACTGCAGAACTGCAGTCAGCTGAAGGTAGCCTGCAGTGCTGCATTTAACCACTGCGCCACCTCGGCTCTTGACACTCTGTTGCTACAATTGAGTTTGGAGTGGTTTACCTTGAGTTTGTATCAAATTTTTTTTGCTCATATATTATTGTGGTTGAAGCTGAAGTATTTATCTTCTCTAAACAGAGATAAATTGAAATTTCCAGTTAAGATTTTTTTTCTAGGAATTCTTATATTCAGATAAACAAAGGAATTGAACACAATCTAAATTTCAGTACCAATATTTGCTCAATTATTATAGGATATCCAGGCAGGGTACCAAACTTCATATATTAATGAAATGGAATCTGAAACAGAAACTTCTGCCATATATAAAATATAACATCAGCATATAGTATATTACACAGGTAGTTAGTTCTCAATTTAGAACTGTAATTGAGCTTGGCAATTATGGTCGTAAGTCGTGGCAGTCATAAGTGGATCACATGACTGATGCAATTTTATCAACTATTTTTATAGTAGGCATTAAACAATGCCACAGTAATTAACTGAAGCCATTGTTCACTATGGACATTTTTTTTTTTTTGCTGGAAACTGGAAGTATATGATGATTTCTGTCATAAGTTCATAAACTGCAATCAGGTGATTGTGGGCTTCTGCAACCTGCAATAAATGCAGGCTGGTGGCTGAATTCCCAAAATACAGTCATGTGATTGCATGGGGAGAACCATTGGAATGTCAGAACTGGGTCATACGTGGTTTTGGGGGGCCCATTGTAACTTGAGTTGTTAATAGCAATAGCAATAGCAATAGCAATAGCAGTAGACTTATATACCGCTTCATAGGCCTTTCAGGCCTCTCTAAGCGGTTTACAGAGAGTCAGCATATTGCCCCCAACAATCTGGGTCCTCATTTTACCCACCTCGGAAGGATGGAAGGCTGAGTCAACCCTGAGCCGGTGAGATTTGAACCGCTGACCTGCTGATCTAGCAGTAGCCTGCAGTGCTGCATTTAACCACTGCGCCACCTTGGCGCAGTGGTTAAATGCAGCACTGCAGGCTACTGCTGCACCACCTTGTTAAGTGACCAATCGTACGATGAGGACTACCTGTTACTTTCTATCCATTCAAAGCACCTTTTAATCTTCTTTTTAAATATTTTTCTAATTATATTGGCAAGGGATTATAAAGAAAAATTAAAATGAAGCAGAGAGCAAGCATCATGGCTTCATTTTGAGGCATATACTTAACCAAGGGAAGTAAATTCATAAAATCCCATGATTTACAGACTGTAAAGTGTGTAAATAATATCAATGCAAAGTATGAAACTTGGAAAAGGCAAAAGTGAATCAAAATCCACCTGAAAATCAAGACTTATGAACTTGTTGGCAACTATATTATGGTCACTGTGGCCTGACAAAGTGTATTTCTATTGAGAAGCTGTCAACATATCAATGAAGTTAAATTTTATGTGTGCAGTCCTGTAAATTATTATAATTTGTGGATGTAATTTAGATGAGGATTGAAATTGTGTTTGGGCCATATAATTGGACCATATAATTCAGGAGTGCAGATCATTCAGTTTGACAAAAAGTATTAACAATCAATCTTTTCCATCTATTTCATTTTCAACGTTCAACTTAACAAATCTATTAACTCACAATACCTCTACAAAATAATATAAATATCCTATTCCCCCCCACCCCACCTCAACATTCTGTAACCTTTATTTTTCTTTAGGGGAAATATGAGTCTCCTGCAAAAAAGCTATTTCTATTCCCATGTTTTATTCTTAAATGCTAAAATGGTTGCAATTTTATTTATTTATTTATTTATTTATTTATTTATTTATTTATTTATTTATTTATTATATAATGTCAAACTGAAAAATGGAAATTCAGGTGGGAGGAAGAGGAGGAAGGAGACAAAATAAAAATAGAATCACAGATATAAATAAAACCACTACTCCTGTAAATATAGCTTTAACAATAATTAAGACCCAGACTTCTAGAATTGTAACATTTGGGATAGAAGGAATATAATATACCAAAACATGAGACAAAAGTTAATCATTCATCAACAGGAGCTTAAGGCATACGTTTTGTTTTAATCTTCCTATGTGGTTATGGAATTATTTCTGAGTATTTCAGAAGAAAGACAGCTGGAAACATAGTACACTACACTTGAGCAATGTTTTTCCTTCCTGTGTTCTTATCATTCTCTGTTGTACGATATTTTTATTGCAATCTGGAAAAATATGAAACTTTTTTTTAATCTGCAGTTTGATTGCTTGAATTCACTTATGTATAATTTCATTCCTCGTAGCAAATATTTAAAAAAAATTAACAATGAATGTCAGAAGACTTCAATATTTAATTGACAACCTTCAAGAAAGTCTAATGCTTTCTTAGAGCTTCTATAAAGATTCATCCCTTTATGTGTAAACTGACATTGGAAAAATGAGAGTTACGAAGGACTTTACTTTGTCCTAAGAATCATAGTAGCCTTTAGTGAATTAATTATAGATGCATTCACTGACTTTCCTTATAAATGTATTCATTGATGTCCTATTCCCATTCATATCAGTAAGAATATTTACTGTGTTAAGTATGTCTCTAGCAGGATTTATATCTGTCATCTCCAGAATAACATCACCCGACAAATGCACGCCCAAAACCAGCGCACCGACAAAACCACGGTGATAAAACCGTGATGTCGACAGCGCGCCCACAAAGGCGCACCGACAAAAGAGCAGCAACAGAAGCGCGATTACAGGTAAGGGTTAGGGTAAGGGTAAGGGTAAGGGTAAAGGTAAGGGTAGGTAGGGTTAGGGTTAGGGTTAGGTAGGGTTAGGTTCAGGGTTAGGTTTAGGGTTAGGGTTAGGTTTAGGTTAGGGTAGGTTTAGGGTTACCTTTAGGGTTAGGTTTAGAGCGCGCTTCTGTCGATGTGCTGTTGGCAGCGCGCTTCTGCGCTCATTCATCGGCGCGATTCGAACTCACAGTTTTTTTTCCCGTGGTTTCGTCGGCGCGCTTTTGTCTAGCGCGCATTTGACAGTGAACCCAGAATAGTCATCCATCTTTCTCACTAGTTATTAAATAGTCACCTGTGTGGGAGCAAATGGTGCTGGAAAATTTTTCATTGTCATTCAGACAACTAATAAATAATCATCTCCAATAATCAAGCACAAAGTGACCTCATCTTTCTACTCCATTAGTAGCAATTAAAGTAGTAAATAAACAGTTATCAAGATTCAAGTATTGTAAGGCATGCTAGAGAATGCCAATGCAATTCCAAATGTGATCTTAACCAAGAGTGCTTTCTTCAACTTGTTAATGATGAAAATTAATTCACAATAGTCTTTGTTCCACTGATGATTTGAGGACCCCAATAATTTGCGGTGACATTGCATTGCAGTGACAAGATAGACAGCTAGGACCTAACCTTTTCCAATCAAGTGTCAAACTAACATGACATTCCCCAGTGATTATTTCTGATGCTATCTATTCAACAGACATTTATCTGTTTTGTTTTTGTTTTCTATCCCTTGAAAATGTCAGCAGCTGGAATTTGAGAACAAGCTGGTGACTGATACATCTGAATTAATTGCTGCTGTTAATTTTAATTGGATGCAAACAATCCAGCTTGGCAGATATTTAAATTACCAATTAAGGTTCGTTTTCTGTATACAGGAAGAAATTTTAGGATAGGGTATCTTTAAGGTAAATGTTGAGTCCTTGGTGCTCTCTGGGTTTTTGTCTTGCAGATGTTTCAACTAGGTAACATCATCAGTGCTAATAAGGAGTAAGCCCAAAATTTGAGAGAAAACTTTTCTAAGATGTTTATAGATGGCATTTAGAGCCTAAAAAACTGGCTCTATGTATCTGAATTTACAACCTAAATGCTGGAGATGTGATTGTCTCGATGCTACATACTATCATATATGGTAGTATGTACTCAACTATCTCATCTGTTGACAGAGCAAATCTTAGGAATTAAGCCTTTTAATAATAAAAACAAAACAATACTTTACATTTAGAAAACAATGGGATCAAATAGGCATACAATATCATATTTCCTAGGCAACGGTTGCTTTGGGGATGGTGGTATTTTTATAGTGCATTACACAATACTTCTGAGTGCAATGTTTGGAAGGCCTCCTTCATTAGCTGTATGATACTGTATTTTGCCTGTCCCTTTGGGTTTTGAAATACCATGCATTCAATTTTACATTGACATTTATACAAACGATGATAGACATACAGAAAAATATGAGATAGATAAGGTTTATTATGGTTAGTGATGAATAAATTAAATAGTTGGATAATTATAATAAAAATATAAAAAGCCCTGATGTTAGATGAGGGAGATTAAAGATTAGTTGGGAAAAAAACAATAAAATGCCAGAAATTGATAAATTCTAAAACATAAAGTGCATATAGCAATATACTACAATGCAGTGAGGACAGTATGGGAATACAGTCTATATTGGTGTTTTTCAACCAGGGCAACTTTTAGATTTTGTAGGCTTCAATTCCCAGAATTCCTCATTCTTCATGGCTGGCTGGGGAATTCTCAGAATTGAAGTTCACTCATGTAAAACTTGCTAAGATTGAGAAACAATGGTCTACATTACAAATTAATTAGTGAACTATTTAAGGGTAGGGTCTTGTAGTTCTACCAATGAAATATTGTGACATATGCAGAAATGGGTTCCTACTAGTTTGCACCTATTCGGTAGAAACCGGTTCGTCAAATCTACCGAACCGGTTAGAAGAGGTTCCACCAGTGGACCCGGAAAGCAGGCCACACCTACAGAAGAGGCTCCAAAATGTTTTGAAACCCACCACTGGTCCTTGGATATGATTATTCTACACTATCATGCTCCTATTATAAAACTCAGTGCCTCTGTGAAAGGTAAGGATGACTACTGCGTTTGTGGTGCAATCAGAACATTGCATGTGTTGAAGTTGTTTTAAACGCAAACCAAAGCTGCCTTTTAAAAAACAAGTTTACATCCTATTCTTATGCATGCCAGTGCTGTGTGTGAGGTCATTTAAGGTGGTTCTGACAAGTGTTGTCGGCATCTTCATATCCGGTCACATGGGCGGCAAGCCACTCCCATCTGGTCACATGGGTGGCAAGCCACTCCCACAAAGGAGGCCACACCCACAGAGTAGGTTCGAACAATTTTTGAAACCCACCACTGGTATGGGAATACAGTAGACATTGGTGTTTTTCATCCAGGGCAACTTTTAGATTTTGTAGGCTTCAATTCCCAGAATTCCTCATTCTTCATGGCTGGCTGGGGAATTCCCAGAATTGAAGTTAACACATGGAAAACTTGCTAAGATTAAGAAACAATGGTCTACATTACAAATTAATTAGTGAAATATTTTAATGGTAGGCTCTTGTAGTTCTACCAATGAAATATTGTGACATATGTTAAAAAGTAACCTTCTTTGGCTGATGTTATACAATTTCTATTGGCCAATTTTTGATCGAATTCTTCAGGGTGAAATTCCTTTGTTTGTATATTTCCTTACATTCACAACCTCTCTACCTTCTAAAACATCATGAAGAATCCCACTTATGTAATTTTTATTTTCAGTGGAAAGCTGTCAAGGATGGTAGAGAATGGTAAGGGCCCTTTCCAAGGAAGATAACGTTCTGGAAGCTGAGATTGAGATCTATACATAGTACTGAAAATAAGAAATGTAATGAGTCAGCTTTGATGGTAATAATAGTACAGTAAGGTACTGAGGTAGCCTCAGTTGTTTAGGAGAGAGTTGTACTACCCGTGCAAGGCAGAACTTCTTACAATTATCATTAAATGAAAGTTATAGTCTGTTTTTTAGAAAAGGCAAAATATATAGATGGTTCGTAAATATTAACCAGATTCAATAGATATAGAACTACCTCTGAATTTCTTTTCCATACATGGAAAGCAAACTTTTAATGCTCATCTAAAAATGAAGAGTGTATTGCTGCCAGCCAAATATTTAGGAGTCAAAACCTTTATTATTTGGTTTTCAAGTCCAAAATAGTTGATACATAATACTACAATTTATACCACTGAAGATTATAAATGTATAATTATAAATGTATAATAATTGTGTTTGTAATTATAATTTGCGGTTGATTTGAACAGTGAGCCTAATGCAGACACAGGATTAATAGCTAGAGAATGATTATTCCATTATAAACTTTTGGTAGAACTGAAAGTTTAACCAGGTTGCTCAAAAATTCTCACTGTAGGCACCTCTCTCCTCTCCCTCCCCCTGCCCTCCTCTTCCCTCCTCTGCCTCTCTCTCTCTCCCTCTCTCTCTTTTAAGTTTTATTAGTTTAAAATTGTTCCAAAATAATATGTTGTGGAAGATCCAATTCATAAAAAACAAAAACAAACCTGATTTACTAGCTATTTTCAAGTAAGACAATCCATTGTTTGTTTGTTTGTTTGTTGTTTGTTTGTTTGTTTATTTATTTATTTATTATTTATTTATTTATTTGACTTATATACCGCTTCATAGGGCTTTCAGCCCTCTCTAAGCAGTTTACAATTTTTTTTAGCAAATTGAGTCAGCAACTTGCCCCCACAGTCCGGGTCCTCATTTCACCCACCTCGGAAGGATGGAAGGCTGAGTCGACCTTGAGCCGGTGAGATTTGAACCGCTGAACTGCAGATCACAGTCAGCTAAAATGGCCTGCAGTACTGCACCCTAACTACTGCGCCACCTCGGCTCATAATGTAAGCTTTGAGGACGATGACAACTATTTATTAAATTAATGATGTGTAATTTAAATTAGTCAATGTTATGTCTATAACCCAATATTTTTTCCAGTTTCAACAGGAATTGAAACTGATCTTCAAGTAAGCTAGGATATCAGTTTCCCAGGATTTGAGTGAGCTCATATAAGAGTTTTCAAGTACAGCACAAAGATTTGACTGAATTCTGAAGTTTCCCACATCCAATCAATCATCAAAGCTAAACTAAAAGCCCAGTGATTAGCTTGAAAGTGTGGAAATTAAATCCACTTTTCCCAATAGATGGATTTAATTTCTATACTTTCAGGGTTATCACTGTAATCTGCACAGCAAAATCTTTAGGGAATGCTCAAGCCAGAGAAAGATGTTTAATATCCTATTGATCCTGATAAAATAACATGAAGCAATGCAAATAGGAAGAGTGAAGATTACCTGGAGTTGTTCATCTTAATTCTATGTTTTTATCCAAATGCTTAAAGGTATAGTAGGCTATTTATCTAGGACTTTCATTTGGATAAAATCAGGATTACATTTAAAATTATGAGTTCAAAAGCTTTCCTCTAAATTCTTATAGCAAGGTAAGAGAAATCAATACAATCCCAAATCCCAGTTGCTGTATGCATCAAAATTATCATTGAGATAAAGTCTGATTTACTCAAACTTATAGCATAACTTGACACAATACCAAACTCATATATTAGTTAAATTAGATTTAGAATTAGGTTTAGGGCTGATCTATAAAATATAAAATATCATGGACACGTAACAAAAGTTTGTCTTCTCTCTCCTTTATCATTTTTTTAATCAATTTCATATATACATTCACAATTATATGATCTCATAACTGTTATTAATAATATGTATTTATAACAATTTTTCCCTACAGTTGACAATATACTTGAAGATTGCTTTCTTAACATCCCATAGATCCATCTTATCTTACAACGGTCCTACTTCTTCTTCCCTCCCTCCCTCTTTTCTTCCCTCGTTTCTTCTCTCCTACTCCCCTTCCTTCCCTCCTTCCTTCCCTCCCTCCTTTGGCTGCTGCCGCACACTGTTAGCTCATATTTACTTGGTCCACTAAGACTGCACTATCCCTCTCACAGTTACTGCTATTAAACCAGGTTTCACCCAGTTTATATGTGTATTTTTTTTTTGTTTTTCTTGCCTAAATGCAAGACTTTACTTTTCTCTACATTGGATTTCATTTGTTAGATAGGGCCCAGTGTCTGTCAAGATCTATCTGGCTCTTGAACCTATGATCTAGGGTGTTTTGTATCATCCACAAATTTGGTAAGTTCCCCTTCTATTCCCCCATCTAAGTTGTTTATGAAGATATGAAGAGTACTGGGTCTAAGAGAGAATCTTGTGGTAGCCCACTGCTTAATTTCTTCCATCGAGCATAGGTTAAGGATTACTCATTGAGTACGGTTTGTCAGCCAGTTACAAATCCATCTGATAGTAATGCTATCTATTCCCCTTTTTTTAGTTTACCAAGAAGTAGTTTGTGGTCTACTTTGTCAAATGTCTTGCTGAAGTCTAAGCATACTACTGGTATGTCCACAATATTTTGCTGCTCCACTAATTTAGTGACTATGTTGAAGAATGAAATAAGATTGGTTTGACATGATTGTTTTTAACAAACCCATACTGACTTCTAGTTATTACTTTACTTGTTTCTAGATGTTGGCAGATCTATTTTTATTATCTTTTCCAATATCTCCACAGGTATTAATGTTAGGCTGATAGGGCTGTGGTTTCCTGGGTCTGTTTCCCCCCCACTCTTTTTTTGAAGATGGGAAACGCATCAGCTCTTTTCCAGATAGAGATAGCCAGAGGTGGGTTCCTACCAGTTCGCACCTATTCGGTAGAAACCGGTTCGTCAAATCTACCGAACCGGTTAGAAGAGGTTCCACCAGTGGACCCCGGAAAGCAGGCCACTCCTACAGAAGAGGTTCCAAAATTTTTTGAAACCCACCATTGACACACACACACACAACACACACACACACACCAGACTGACAGAGCGAGAGAGAGAAAGAAAGAAAGGAAGAAAGAAAGAAAGCAAAGAAAGAAAAGAAAGAAAGAAGAAAGAAAAAAGAAAGAAAAGAGTGAGAGAGAGTTGAAAGAAAAAAAGAAAAAAGGACAGAGAGACAAAAGGAAGGAGAGAAGAGAGAGAGAGAGAGAGAGAGAGAGAGGGAGGGAGGGAGGGAGAGAATGGCCGGCAAGCCACTCCCACCAGGTCACATGGCTGGCAAGCCACTCCCACAAAGGAGGCCACACCCACAGAGTAGGTTCCAAAATTTTTGAAACCACCACTGGAGATAGCGATACACACAGGATACATACATACATATAGTAAGTGTGAAGATTGGTTGCAAGGCTTTTAAGCACTGTCATATCTTTCAATAATCACTAAACAGGGCAGTCAATAAAGAGTTAATAGTCACTAAACAGGGCAGTCACTCAGTGTCTCTCTCTATGTGTCTTTTGAAATCTAAAGGGGCCAAATTCTTTTTCTCTGCTTAAAGGGGCCAAATTCTTTTTCTCAGAAAGAAGAGATTTGGATTCAAGGCACCTCGCATGAAATATGAGGGGAAGTTGAAACATAGAATTTTATAATTAGGGCTAGGCCGCGGAAAATACAATGAACATTATTTGTCAGAAAAGAGATGACAGTTTTCTGTATCTCTTTGCTACTATCTAGTCCACCCTTCTGCAGCTTGGATATATAGTTCAGCTGCGCGTATGCTAAAAATCTCATGAGATTCTTTTTAAAATTCCTGCATAAGACAGTCAAGCAAAACAAAAATTGGATTTTGTGTCCCCTTGTGTATGCCTTTTCTTCATTTTCCTTGGAATACCAGTTATTATACCTTAAATCTGCCTTTCTCAGATGGATTTCAACATTCATATTTCTGTAACAAGCAGGTAGTGTCCATTTTGAAGAAGGTTATTCTTGGGTGATGTTATCCCTCCTCCCCAATTATATTGTATGCCACAAAACACTACTTTCCCAACAATGCTTTTAATTTTTAGTACTCACCTAAATATATTTTAGCTGTCAATGCTAGATTTATGATTAATTTCTAACCCTTTGAGCTGATATTCTTTAAAAGAAATGCTATAACGTTTTTTCCCTGAAGGAAAAGAATCCCATGGCACATCTTCCGTATTTTCAGTAATGTCTGATGATATGCGATACAGATGATCAGTCATTGCAATACAGTGTTGACAAAGTGATAGATGTCTCATTCGTTTATAAATTCACTTTTTCAACTGTTACTCACTAATGGACAAACAGGGTTAATTGCAACAAAGCTAGTAAACAATATTCTAATTACTATCACTTGCTTTATAATTAATTAATTTATCTTGTCAGAACATCAATTAGACATTCTTCATTACCATACATTGTTTGGGAATGGAAATACTTTAGTTAAACATTTAGGAGTTATCGCAAGTTTAGGATAATGTTATGTGGATAAATAATGTCATACCCAGATAAAATCGTAAATGACTGCACATTTAAGACGGGGAGGTAGCACTAAAATCATTTATGAACGTAAGATTCCTTGGGAGGGGAGAAAAGGAAGATAGATAGAATTGTGGTGCTTGCCCACTAAAATATATGGGGATCTCTCAACATGGATGGGTTTCAAAAATTGTTCCGTACCTACCTCTGGGGTGTGGCCTCCTTGTGGGAGCTGGCTTGCCGCCGATGTGATCCGGATGGGGTGGCTTGCCGCCCATGTGACCAGATATGAAGATGCCGACGACACTTGTCAGAACCACCTTAAAATTACCTCACACACAGCACTGGCATGCTTAAGAATAGGATGTAAACTTGTTTTTAAAAGGCATCTTTGGTTTGCGTTAAAACAACTTCAACACACGCAATGTTCTGATTGCACCACAAACGCGGTGTAGCCATCCTTACCTTTCACAGAGGCCCTGAGAGTTTTATAATATGAGCATGATAGTGTAGGAATAATCATATCCAAGGACCAGTGGGGGTTTCAAAAAAAATTTGGAACCTTTCTGTAGGTGTGGCCTTCTTTCTGGGTCCACTGGTGGAACCTCTTCTAACAGGTTCGGTAGATTGACGAACCGGTTCTACCGAATAGGTCGAAACTGGTAGGAACCCACCTCTGGACGTCAACCTGCCATTGTTCCTAAATAACTTAGTCAAGAATTTGTTGAGGGGAAATACTAGTTCCATGCATTCCGGATAGCCCCTTCAAAGATTCAGTGTGCACTGTATTGACCTCCTGAATGGGAATTTATACAGATTTATTAGTTGATTTTTTTTTTAGTTGTTCAGTTTTGGAAAGGAAAGTGAGACAAACTAAAGTAAGGTCATGCATTGACATTTGGTTACTAGTGCAAAATGGTGAGCTTAATTCCGCATGGAAGGGTGAACGAGTTTGTTAAAGGGAGTGCAGTCTTTAGTGTAGTTGTCTTTTGACTAGAGGGGGTTTCATTAGGCCACTCTGCGTTGATTTTTAAAATTGTGTTATGCTGGTAACCTGCTGGAACCAATCTCTATATCTGACAGCATACTGGAGAAGCATCTGAATTTCAATTTCACCCCAGTTAGTTCAGGTGATTTAGCTGCAGAAAATTAATCAATGACTGCGCCTACGACTATTATCAAAACACGGAAGGCCCAGGATTAATACATTCTGGGATTGCAAACTGATTTGCAAAGAGTTCCACGCTGCAGCAATTCTATTTTCAAACTTCCTAGAGAATTAGAGTATAATAAACAACTTTGGCCCTGCAAATTTCCTGTGCAATAGTTGTGAGCTGTGAATTAAAAGTAATATACCAATTCACAGCTGTGAATTGTGTAAAGAAAAGTGAAGAAGATAAAAGTTTGTGAGAGTTCTCTCTAGGAGATCCTACATAATCTGTACCCTAATTTATTTCAATCAGGTTTGGTCAGTCCCATATCAGGGACGGGTTGCAGCCGCATTAACTGCCACTCCGCAGGCGTGCACATTTCCAACTAAAAAGTTCTGCACATGCTCAAAACATTTAAAAGAGAAAAAGATTACCTTTCTGCAGTGAAAGTTGTTCTATGCATGCGCAGAACTGAAATCAAGATGGCAGTGCCGTAGGAGACCAGTTTGTGGGAGTCACAGATCTGGGTTCTTCTTGGTTCCAGTGTCCCAGGCCACCAAGTTATTACCAGTTCATGCGAACTGGTCTGAACCAGTAGGAACCCAACTCTGGTCCATATCTATTGTCTTAGAAATTCTCAGTCCAGAGAGAGCAGAATAGGAGACAAATATAAGCCTCTGCGGTGATTGAAGTCTGAACCAAAGGCATTACTAAATCATAAGCTGGGAAAGGCATATTCCATATGTCTTAAAATATCATTCAAATAAATTCCAGTCAGCATAGCCAATCATCAATGGTAATGGGAGTTGGATAAAATATATGAATGACTACAGTTTGCCCATAATTGTATTCATTAATTAACAATAGCAAAATGATATTTCCTATATGCTACAAGTGAAGTTCAGACTTCATCACACTAATCTATTGAAATCAAGGTGTTTAAATTAGTCACCGCTAACTTAGATTCCCTGACTTCTGGATCCAAAGCTATGTTAATAACAAGTAGTAAAAAAGCATTTACTTGTTTTTATATTCTGAAAAATTTTGACACATTATTTAAATTGTTCTGTAAGTATTTACTTTCTCATCAGATGTATTTTTTTTTACAAAAAAATACATTGTAATAATAAACATTAAAGCCATTCGGATCCCGTTTTTCTCATTAAACTAGTTTTTGTTTAGATCTCATACTGTAGAACAGCAAATAAAGTGTTATTATTATAGTACAAAATTGATCACTATACAACAGAAATGTGTGCAGCTCTATAACTCTCTACTCCAGCTCAATGTTATGTGTCCTACTAACAACATTAGTCTACTCATGTTTAATTTCTACAATGAATTATTTCTAAGAAAATCAATTTGAAAAAAAAATCTGCCTTTTGTCCAAATCTATTCAGATAACTGCCAATTTTCCTGATAATGTATGTGCAATATGTACATATACATGCATGCATACATACAATAATATATATTGTACTATGTATAGATGTATATATTATGTACCACACCCTATTGTATATATGTGTGTATGTGAATTATATGTATACACACACACATTTCTATCACATAGACAATAGAGCCAAGGACAGAGAATGGAAGTAGTGATCTTCCTCCATATTTGGGCATACCGGGGTTGTAAAATCTCTCTCTCTCTCTCTCCCTCTCTCTCTCCCCCCTCCCTCCCTCCCTCCCTCCCTCCCTCCCTCTATACATATCATATACATATACATATACATATACTATACATACATATACATATACATATACATATACATTACATATACATATACATATACATATACATATATATACTTAAAGTCACAACCCCTGGTATGCCCAAGTATGGGAGGAAGGTCACACTTCCACTCTCTGTCATTAGGCGTCACAAGAGACCATCCAGACAGAACCCAATATTTTTTTTACTGTTGCCTTTTTGTTACATTTGTTATATTTATGATGATAAATAAATAAAGGGAGGCTAGTATAGATCTATTTCAAGCTATTTAGCTCTCATCAGCTAGCCATACCCAAGTTTTTGGGAATCGAACCTGTGCTCTATTGCTCCCAGGCAGGGAGTTAACCATTTGAGCTACAGAGAACGACTCCTTTATCAGCCAGCCAGTAGCTCTCTGTAGCTCAAATGGTTAACTCTAATAGCTTGAAATAGATCTATACTAGTCTCCCTTTATTTATTTATCAGCATAAATATAACATATATATATATATATATATACACCCACACACATACATACATACATACTACATACACATATCAGGCAAATTGCAAATTTCCCTACATTTAACATTTGCAAACATTTCCCTAAGTTTGTGTAGCTTTTTGAAAATATCTACTGAGTGTAGATTTTGCAACCATATATGTTGGTTATTTTTCTGCTGTAGCAAAATCCGCTTTAGCTAATCATGGGCTTTTTTGTTTACAAAAGGATTATAGATTTTCACTACATCCCTCCAACTTCATTGCCCCTACATACTGGCTCTTTAAGCCCTTAGCTATTTTCTCTGCAGACTTTTTTTACCCATTCTGCTTAAGTTGACAAGTTAGAAAAAGAGGTGCGGTGGCACAGTGGTTAGAGTGCAGTACTGCAGGCTACTTCTGGTAATGAGAGGCTTCCAGAAGTTCGGCAGATCGAATCTCACCAGGCTCAAGGTTGACTCAGCCTTCCATCCTTCTGAGGTGGGTAAAATGAGGACCCAAATGGTTGGGGCAATATGCTGACTCTGTAAAACAATTTAGAGAGGGCTGGAAAGCACTGTGAAGCGGTTATAAGTCTAAGTGCTATGCTACTGCTATAAAATTTGCTTATTATTATTTTTTCATGAAAAATCCTTAGTTGTAGTACTGCATCTTTTAATTCTGCAGGAAAATCCTTCACATGCAAAGATACACAAGTAATAAAGTTAGCATTCATAAGCTGCAATTGCAGATAACAGGAAATAAGAAACGGTGATTTCAATTTCCTTCAAAATGACAATGAGTAAAATGTAAGTGAAAATGTAAGAAAATCTGAGAAATCTCTAGTGATAAGTCTTGTTTACAAACAGAAATAAAGTCTGTGTTTCACCAAACTTTTGCCAAGGAAACTCACATGAATTTAAAATATGTAAGTTTTTCCTAATGAAATGGAAGTTAATAAATAATCCATGCTAATATCAGTATTAGTTAACCTATTGGGAATTAGGTTGCTAAAGAAATTTTCCTTGTGTAGATAAGACTTGAGGCTAGATTTGCTGCTGGATTTTGCATAAAATAAAATTCAAAGATATAGTCCAACTCTGAAGGAAGCAAGCATTGCATATGGAAGAGAGAGAAAAACTTTCAGAAAAATATAGGATTTCTTTGGGCAGTTCTGAATGTCTACAGCTTCACTCATGGAGTGCCCTACTATCTGCCCTATACATTTTAAGATTGCTTTTTATTCCTTTTATGCACGACAAGTTGAATGTACTATAGTATTCATTATTCACAATAATTAAATATTCAAACACATTCAGTTAAAAGGAATATGATATCATAATTTTGGAAAACTTGATTATGGTTTTGCAAAAGGAATTAATAACGTAAAATATGCAAAACAAATCTGAATTATTTGCAGACTTGTGTAAACCAGTGGTTGTAAAAAATGCAATTGAATTTCATTACCACCTTGTAGAATTGCACTGTTATTTTCATTATATGTGAAAACTAATAATTAAATTCTCATGAGGCTGAACCGACAGCTAATGTTAATTGACCATATTATTATTATTATTACTATTTATTTAAGGTAGTTGAGTATGAACTAAAACTAAGGAATAGGTGTATTCTATATGGCGTAATTAAGAAAATCCTATTTACTTGAGCAATGAATTTCTAAGCACTTATTATCTGAGTTCGACAGTTTTTTTTTTTTAAGGATAATTTAGCTACTTAGAATTACAGACTGAGTTCAAGTAGTTGTCATTTAATGTTTGGTCAGTTCTTCCTATTCATCACATGAATTATCAAAGACACAGAGAATGGCAAGAAATCAGAAAATGTTCTTGAAAGGAGTCCAGAAAACATGAATTAATGAATTGCTTGATTACTGAATAATTCAAATGCAAGTACTATTTAATCAGCTTTCCTTGGAAACAGGATATTCCTGAAAGTGCCATGAATACTAATCATATTTTGCAGTATGTTTAAGATTTTTTCCTAAGAGCAACGGTGAAATTCCACCCCCCCCCACCGTATAGACATACACCAATGGTGGGTTTCAAAAAAATTTTGAACCTACTCTGTGGGTATGGACTCTCCTCTCTCTCTCTCTCTCTCTCTCTCTCTCTCTCTCTTTCCTTCCTTTTGTGTCTATGTCCCTTTTTCCCTTTTTTCTTTCATCTCTCTCCCTTTTTCTTTCTTTCTTTCTTTCTTTCTTTTCTTCTTTATCTTCTGTCTTTCTTTTCTTTCTCTCTTTTCTTTTTCTTTCTTTCTTTCCTTTCCTTGTTCTCTTCTCTTTGTCTCTGTATGAGTTTGTGTTGTGTATGTGTGTTTGTGTGTGTGTGTGTGTGTGTATGGTGTCAGTGGTGGGTTTTCAAAAAAAATTTTTTGGAACCTCTTCTGTAGGGGTGGCCCTGCTTTCCTCCGGGCCCACTGGTGGAACCTCTTCTAACCGGTTCGTAGATTTGACGAACCGGTTCTACCGAACTGGTGCGAACTGGTAGGAACCCACCTCTTGGCATACACACAATCATTTTTTGGAATTTCATTTTAATTTCAGCAGATCAATATCATCTGGAATTCATCTTAAAAGAGATAATCATTAGAGTTTTTTAAATAAGATATTTTACTTGATAATTGCTATTGGTTCTGGACTGAAGAAATCCCAGATGACGTCATGAATTGAATTGCAATAGCCCTAAGAGGGATTCTGTATGAATGCCTACAAAACCTGTGAGCCTTTGCTCTTGCCTACAAAGTGTGTGCTTTTGCTTACAATCCATTTATCACTGACTTTGGTTCTAACCTCTCATAACATATCATTTGATTCCTTTCTATAGTAAAATGCCAGTCTTGATTCTGGTGATTTTATGCACATCTAAGCACTTTCTTATCAGAACATTATTCCGCCTGCTTCTGTTAGAATTTTCTCAATTTCTTTCTCAACCTATGTCTGGACTTCAACTCCAGAATTCCTCAACCAGCCCTGCTCTAGATCAGGTGTGTCAAACTGGCCTGCAGGCTGGATGCATCATGTACAGACCACACACACAACACGACCCCCGACCCCATCTCACTGTGCTCTAATGGGAAAACATCATAATGTCATGTGATTGGCCTTGGACGCTGGCTGCGAGTTGACATCCGTGCTCTAGAGTTTTTCCATCTAAGTACTAACCAATCTTGACTCTACTAAGTTTTTCAAGAACAGTCAAGGTTGCTTACAGTCAAGGTCACCTAGCTCAGATGCATAGGACTGACTTATAAATAAATATATACAGAACTACATATATACAGCAACTACAAAGCTACCAATTGAGACTGGGACCATATTCTTAACACTTGTTGCCCTCATACCCGATCAAGTTTGAGATCCCTTAAACTGATGTTTGCCTCAGGAGTTAAACCCCATGGAATACATCAGACACTTCCCACTGATATGATGTAAAAGAGATATGGAGACTCTAGAAAGAGTGCAGAGAAGAGCAACAAAAATGATGGAAGCTAAAACCTAAAAAGGATGGTTGCTGAAATTGGGTATGTCTAGTTTGATGAAAAGAAGGACTAGGGGTGACACGATAGCAGCTTTCCAATATCAGAGGGCTGCCACAAAGAAGTCAAGCTATTCTCCAAAGCACCTGAAGGCAAGGCAAGCAGCAATGGATGGAAATACTGTAATCAAAGGGGAAGCAACCTAGAAGAAATTTCTTATTAGAACAATTAACCAGTGGGACAACTTGCCTCCAGTTGTGAATGCTCCAACACTGGAGGTTTTTAAGAAGATGTTGGATAACCATTTGTCTGAAGTGGTGTAGGATTTCCTGCCTAAGCAGGGGGTTGGACTAGAAGACCTTTAAGGTCCCTTCCAACTCCATTATTCTGTTCTGTTCTGTTACAAAAAATGGAAAAAGAACTTTACAGAGCAAAAGATAAATGCCCCTTATTCTTTTCTTTTTTTTGAGGGGGGAAGTATAATATTTTAAAGTTCTTATGCATTTTGTAACCCTCTGTCCTACCAGTTCGCACCTATTCAGTAGAACCGGTTCGTCAAATCTACCGAACCGGTCAGAAGAGGTTTCCACCAGTAGACCCGGAAAGCAGGCCACACCTACAGAAGAGCTTCCAAAAATTTTGAAACCCCACTGGTCCTTGGATATGATTATCTACACTATCATGCTCATATTTGTAAAACTCAGTGCCTCTGTGAAAGGTAAGGAGACTACTGCGTTTGTGGTGCAATCAGAACATTGCGTGTGTTGAAGTTGTTTTAATGCAAACCAAAGATGCCTTTTAAAAAACAGTTGCATCCTATTCTTATGCATGCCAGTGCTGTGTGTGAGGTAATTTAAGGTGGTTCTGACAAGTGTCGTCGGCATCTTCATCCGGTCACATGGGCGGCAAGCCACTCTCATCCGGTCACATGGGTGAAGCCACTCCCACAAAGGAGGCCACACCCACAGAGTAGGTTCAAACAATTTTTGAAACCCACCACTGGTATCATTACTATTGTTGTTTTAAAGAAATTAAGTTAGTGAGGCAGAAAGGAGTGGTTCCCAGGCTAGGAAGCTGTTATGTCAACACAGATGAAATATTTCTCAAGGAGAATAGGATAAATACCTGTTGTTGTTGTTGTTGTTGTTGTTGTTGTTTTTAAAAAATCAAGAATAAAAGATCTGAAATTTAAATCCCAGAACAGAGATCGATATACAAGTTGTGATTCCCATAGATTGCAATGGCAGACCGTCTGTTGTATATGGCTTCATTTTTGTCTTCAGTAAAGGAAATAACACCACTTTCTGCTGAATAAGCAGTTCCTGAATAAGAGATTAAGTGTCTGGAGAGCTGAGATTTTTCTGCTGCGCTTAGCTAAAAGCCTGAAAATTGCTTTATTATTTTAGTGCTTCTTGTGATAAGATAGGAACTAGAGATGAGTGAAGCCATTGTGATTTACCTCTGCCAGGCTCTTTTTTTTTTCATGGAATAATCAGTTCACATCACTGAGGAGCAGAGAAAAAATGTTTTGCCCCATTGAGGCCTTCTCCAGCAATTTTAAGAGCCCTCCAATAGTCCTCTCCTACATTTCCATTAGCTAGCTGGAAGATTAAAAAAAAGCTTCTTCGACATGAATAGCACATGTGCACAGGCCTCTTCACATTAATGGAGCTGCTAGATGAGAGACTCAAATAGGGTCATGTCATTAGAAGAGGGAGGAAAATATATGCATAATATCTTTGGAGAGGTGCTTTTCAGAAATATTTGTCAAGCTATTAGGATTTAGCTTCGATCCATGATAGGGCTGGAAAAAAATCCTCTCCTGGCAGGAACAACAATGAGGAGTTAGATGGATGCCATCAGTGGTGGGTTTCAAAATTGTTCGAACCTACTCTGTGGGTGTGGCCTCCTTTGTGGGAGTGGCTTGCCGCCCATGTGACCAGATGGGAGTGGCTTGCCGCCCATGTGACCGGATATGAAGATGCCGACGACACTTGTCAGAACCACCTTAAATTACCTCACACAGCACTGGCATGCATAAGAATATGATGTCAACTTGTTTTTTTAAAAGGCATCTTTGGTTTGCGTTAAAACAACTTCAACACACGCAATGTTCTGATTGCACACAAACGCAGTAGTCATCCTTACCTTTCACAGAGGCACTGAGTTTTATAATATGAGCTGATAGTGTAGAATAATCATATCCAAGGACCAGTGGTGGGGTTCAAAAAATTTTGGAACCTCTTCTGTAGGTGGCCTGCTTTCCGGGTCCACTGGTGGAACCTCTTCTAACCGGTTCGGTAGATTGACGAACCGGTTCTACCGAATAGGGGCGAACTGGTAGGAACCCACCTCTGGATCCGATTAACTTTTTAGATTAAGCCTAAACTTCAAATCCTATGTTTGTAGACAACATGGGCACTGATTGTAATTAACAAGGGCACAGTTAGCATTATACCTAAATGTACATCTTGTCAGATCACTTCATCAAATAATGACATAGAGGCAGGAAGCTCATTCAGGCTTGCAAGATTTTGTTACTATAATTTTATAGTAGCACTTAGACTTATACACCGCTTTACAGCCCTCTCTAAGCAGTTTACACATTGCCCCCAACAATTTGGGTCCTTATTTTACCCACCTCAGAAGGATGGAAGGCTGAGTCAACCTTGAGCCTGGTGGGATTTGAACTGCCAAATTGCAGGCAACCGGCAGTCAGTAGAAGTAACCTGCACTCTAACCACCTGTGCTACCGAGACTCACTATTATTAGCTGCATTGTTTTGCATTCCTAGTCTAGTCTACCTTGAAGGATTGACATATAAGCTGGTCCCATGCAATGGAAGAATTTATAGGTGATAACCAAGACATTGATTGAAAGCATATTGGCAACATTGCAGCTCATAATGCAAATGTCAGGCCTGCAATTATATTCCTTTTAGAATTTTGGCCTGCCACACTTTCTCTTATTTCATTATGCTGTTTCATTAGTATAGTTGATGGGAGGGGGAATAGACAGGAGTAGGATTGTGGAATGTATTGTTTTCATTCTTTTCTAGAAGACCAAGGTCATCTTTTGTCTCCGCACCTTTGCACCTGACCGGAAGCAGCTGGGTGTAGGTGCTAGCATGGAAGAAGAAGATTGGACCATGTGATGGATTGTGGGTGTGGGGCAAGATCATAAACTTTTAACTGGGTGGGATTCTGATGTCATTTCCAGAATTGGGATTAACACAGAGTGCTAAGATGTCTGCTTTATTAAATTGGAACTTTAAGGATCATTTTGCCTTGGACTCTGATTTAATCTACATGATACTTGGAACGCTGACAGCAAAATCATGTGGGCATGCTTAGGCAGATGTAACACTGACTGCACCACTGTATTTTGGATCTGTTGAAGCTTTCCTGCATAAAGTACATTCCAATAGACTTGGTGACACAGCTATGAGTCAGTATTTAGAGAGCTGCCTAATCCAATTAGGCATACAACTGGCACACCAGACAAGTCTGTGCAAAAATCGCTGTTGGCCACAGATATTACATACTCTTCACCAGGAGTGAGAGTCCACCAGAACTCACAGATGGTTTACCACACATGACTATGGAAGAGCAATGCAATCTAGGAATAAAATCAAAGCTCCCTGAACTTGGGTGAGCCAAAGAACCATGCCCACTTGGTCTACTAAGAGTCCATCTTGCATAACAATGAGTAGAACAGGCTAAATTCAGTTATGCCTTCAAATTGTGCTTGCATTCTAATGATGCGTTCTCAAAATGGGTTACATTTAAGGCATGTGCTTAGCAGGAAAAAAAATCAAGCATATAGGAATAGGACTCCTGACACTTGTATAACAATAATATAACAATGATAACAAGAATGAATATATAATAATGCATACCCTCAGACAGTCCTATGTAACATATGAATGCTAAGCAGTGGTGGGTTTCAAAAATTGTTGGAACCTACTCTGTGGGTGTGCCTGCTTTGTGGGAGTGGCTTGCCGCCCATGTGACCGGATATGAAATTATGAATTAGTACTTAGATCAGTCCAAGTAGCTATTCAGAAGTTAGGGGTTAGAAGCAATCGTAAAGCAAGATATGGAATTAAAACCAGAAATATTTTGTTGGCTATTTGAAAGGGAGTATAATATATATTTAATTTTACACATGTTCTGCAGCTGCTGGAATTGTGTTTGCACAACAGTGGAAAAACAGAGATATGTAAATGAATAAATATTACAATGTGAAGGAATAAATAGGCAATTAAAATCAAGAAGGCTTTGAATACTTTTTCACGTGGGACTGATTTTAGCAATTGCCAACTAATGGAAACAGAAATTAGAAATCCAAAAGTATGAAAGAAAACACCAATTATGTAAGGAAAGGTCCCTAAAATGTATAAGGAAATATTACTAGATCATTATTAATGCGTAGATAACTGCGGGACATTACACACCCACCAGTGGTGGGTTTCAATTTTTTTTGGAACCTCTTCTGTAGGTGTGGCCTGCTTTCCGGGTCCACTGGTGGAACCTCTTCTAACCGGTTCGGTAGATTTGATGAACCAGTTCTACCGAATAGGTGCAAACTAGTAGGAACCCACCTCTGATGCTAAGTATGTAATAAAGGTTTCTTGTCGTGGACTCTCATTTTATGAGAAAGGAAGAAGACGGGCAGACATATACATAATATTAAACAGAGCAGGGATACTGCAATAATATCATTCTCATTGAGTGTCATGTGATGGAAACAACTCTTTCCTAATAACGTTAATTAAATTACGTAGAAAAAGTTCTTATTTTATTTAGAACTCCAATGCAACTGTAAAATCCTTTTTATCATGCCTATAAAATTTTGTGTCCTCTTTCTCTCATCCAAATACTTCCATATACAGATTCCCTGGTCTCCTCTTTTGGAAGTTCTACAATTTAATTTTATCTTCCTCGTTCGTTGTTCTTACAGTTTTCTATCCCTAAAGCACAGTGACTTCGCTTTTCGGTTGAAATGTTTTTACGCACCAGGTAAAGCCAAAGTACTCTTTTAAAAAAAATTATGAGGCTACGTAGACATCCTGGAACAAAGAGCATAATCATAGAGAAGAGTGTACAGTCACACTGCAACAAGTTCCTGTTTTTTTTAGTCCAAAGTGACAATATAGTAACACCGTTTGGGGGAAAATGCTGTGTAAGAAAGAAGCACAGATGTGGAGATTATCATGCATGACACAGAATGTGCTCGGAGCTCACCACCTTGTTCAATGTTTACCAAGCCTGGTTCTACCCAGCTTTTTAAAAAATATATATATTCTAGTTAAAGTAGAGAAAGTTCTTACCAGGCCATCATGTTTATTTTCATAGTTTACGGCGTAAACTGGAACAGGAAAATGTTTATTCTATACAAAGACTGGGAGTTGCGAGAACTTTTGCCATTTTTTGTAGTAAAAATGTGTTGATAAATATTCCAAGTGGGATCTTTATCTTCAAACAACTTTAGAATATGTTTTGATTTACAGGTAATCCTGGATTTACAACAGCTTGTTTAATCACTGTTGAAAGTTACACTAGCATGGAAAAAAGTGACTTAAGCCCATTTGCACACTATGGCCATTTGATTTAGATTTGGATGCTTGATAACTGGTTCCAGTGTCCAGGGATCTTGTGATCACATTTTGTGATCTTCTGACAAGCAAAGAGCGAGGTGGCGCAGTGGTTAGGGTGCAGTACTGCAGGCCACTTCAGCTGACTGTTATCTGCAGTTCAGCGGTTTCTAATCTCACCGGCTCAAGGTTGACTCAGCCTTCCATCCTTCCGAGGTGGGTAAAATGAGGACCCGGATTGTTGGGGCGATATGCTGACTCTGTAAACCGCTTAGAGAGGGCTGAAAGCCCTATGAAGCGGTATATAAGTCTAATTGCTATTGCTATTACATTTTTCTAGAAATCAGTAAGCTGTTAGCTGAAATAGAATCTCGTAGCCCCCTTTTGTTTTCATCCTTTCTTGCCAATGGTTTACCTGCACAGCTAAGTTGTCTCTTTCTAGACCAAATCCAACCTATGTTTAGAATATTACAAAGAAGTTGTACTATTGTGAAGTAGTGAGATAGTCTTGAAGGTGAGATTATTTATTGGGTCATAGCAACAACAGTATTAAAGTTCCTTCCAAGCAGTAACGTAATATTTTGATTTAAGTCCATCAATCATAATAATGTATAAAATATGCAATAAGTCACACTTAATGTGCTTTATAGAAGGCTGAAGGTCAATGGCTGCAAGAATATTTAGATATAAATTGTAACTTCATTCTATTTATCTATCTGTTCATCATCTATCCATCCATCTCAGGAACATTTAACAATTCCTATAAACTTTGATTAGCTTAACGGTCATCACAAAGTTGGGAATTGCTGAAATTCAATCCTCAGTAAATAAGTTAACAATAAAATGTAAAAGATCAACATCCCTCTTTGATGTCTTAAGGATGTGCAAGTTCTTGCAATTATAATTCACATTGAGTTGTAATAAGTCAAACTATTTAACTGAAAAAACATTCAGTCAACTTCAAACAAATCTAGAACCTATTACAACAATGTATGTAGTATAATCACAACCCTGTGATTTCCCAAACATTCCCTTCTACCTTCAATCTGCCACCCCAGTTTAGTCAATCCTCACTGTTTAAATTCAATAACAATGGTAACAACTGGTGGTGGAAGCAAGATTTTACTACTACTAAGGAAAACTGCATCAGTTACTCTTGACATGTTGAGTAGCAAAATATTAAGTCTGAACTAGCCCCAAACTTTAGAGAATTGCTTGCAATCCAAAACAGCTTTTTTTCTTTTACTAAAAGTGATGAGTTTGATATAATTGCTTAGCCATTTGGCAGAAACTTTGGCTGCCAGTAGTATGTAACGTTAACAGAAAGAACAGAAATAATTAAGAGAGTTTTACAAAAGGAAAAGAAAGATTTTTTTTTATGTGCTCAATATTTTTAAGCAAGTTGACTGACAAATTCACACTTTCTGGACTGATATGTTAATTCAAATAATACAGTGCAGTTGTTTGCATAAAATAAAAATATTTTACTATTGGCATATATACATTTGTACATGATACCTTTCTACAGTTTGAGCTCCCAGAGGAAAATCAGGATCTAAGAGCCTTGTTGGAACCGAGTGTCATGGAAATTGGATAAATAAACAGATAAATGTGACATTAAGTAAGTATGAAGCACTCCACAATATTGCTTTGAAGAGTATTTATATGAAAATGCACCTATTCATGAAAAATATGTAACAACCAACTTTCGTGTTTGTGTATCTATTTTATAGTTATTTCATGACTTGCAAAGAAGTATGATAATTACATGACAAACTTAAATGAACTTGAAATGGGACGCTTTATCCATTCCTAGTTTGATGTAGGCACATGGATATGATTATGTGCCAGTTTCATACATCTATTCACAATCTAGTCTATGTAACAGAATACATGTGAACACATGGAGGAATTCGGTCTTATAAAGCAACCTAGTAAATCATCCATTCCAACAATGTGGATCAGGTACAGTATGTTCAATATAATATTATAAACATTAAAATGTCATATTGGAACATGCTGAAATGACAAGGTATAAATTGCTTTTTCTATTCTGTCAAACTCCATTACAAAAGTTTGGGAGTACTGATAAAAATAATCTCAGCTATATGTCTTACTCTCCCTGAAGGAAAAAGCCTATAATAATGCCAATTTCTTTTTGCTTTCTATCCAAGTGGGTATATTGCTATAATCTCATGGCTGTGCTAGAATCAACACATCTATATTTTGCAATACAACTACTCGGAGACCCAAATATGGGCCCCAGATATATTTTGTCTGAGATTAACAAATCACCTTCTATGGAGAATTCCCCCAAATGCCCTTCATCTCCCCAAGATAATAAAAATATAAAATGATGTACCATATATTTTGTTAACAATTCATATTACCAAAACCGAGATCCCTAAAACTGCAGTCTTACTCTCCTCTAAAATGGCATAGGCATTCCTCAATTCATGAGCACAATGTAATCCAAAATTTCCATTCTTAAGCAAGACAGTTGTTAATTTATGACCTTTTTTTTGCCATAGCTGTTAAGTTGTTAAATGAATCATGCAGTTGTTAAGTGAATCTGGCTCCCCTCACTGACTTTGCTTCTCAGAAGTCATCTGGGAAAATTGCAAATAATGATCACATCTCCCAGGGACAGTATAACTGTTATAAATACATACCTGTTGTCAAATTCACAAATTTTAACCATGTAACTATGGAGATGCTGCAAAGGTCGTAAGTATGGTAATCAGTCATTTTTTTTCATACTGTTGTAATTTCAAAAGGGTCCCTATGAATCTTACGATTAAGATCAAGAATGATATAAATTGTTTAAAGTTAGCCTAGCAAGGAGGAGCTAAGTTCAATGTAAAGATGTTATCAATTTTTTATTCTTTTTTCAATATATTTCAGACTGTTTTTGTTAAGGATTTATACCGTGTATGGGTTCTGGGAAGTCGGGGGAGGGAAGGCTGGGGGGAGGGTGGGAGGGAGGGATATGACAAGGGGTGTTAGATTTTAAGTATTATGATTGTACATATATACTGTTTTCTCTTATTTTTTCTTTAAAACTAGGATATGTTAAGTACATTGTTATGGAAGTATAAATACTATCAACATAAATTGGAGTTTGCTCAGAGCGGAAATACACCAATGAGAGGAAGAGTGGGAAACAGAAGAGAGAAGAAAGATGGGAAGAGAGGGATAGGAGAGAGGGTAAGGGGGAAGATGAGGAGAATAAGGAGGAGTGGAATGAAGAGAGAGGAGAAGGAGAAAGGAGGGGAAGTAGAGTGGAAAAGGATGATGGAGGGAAGAAAGGAGGTAGGAGAGAGGTAGAAGAAAGAGGTGTATGGAGAGCAGAAGAGCTAATAATGGGTTTTTATCTTTCTGGGCGTTGATGGCAAGAGGAACTGATGTAATTACTACTTAATACAATAGGATATTGGCTATGTAATAGTATACATGTGATTGTATGTTATGAAAATGGAAAATAAAAAGTATTTTTAAAAAACAAGAAAAAAATAAAAAGGTCCCTATGAATGGTTGTTAATCAAGGACTACCTGTATGTCTCTATTATCAGCCTCAGTAGCTAAACTGGAACAAGAAATCAACTACAGGAAGGGTATAACTACTCTAATTGAGATTGGCTATAATTGCAAGTCTGATTGTGCTGTGTCTCTTCTTTCTTCTTATAGTTCAGTGAATTGGGTAGGCATCTGCCTGAATCACTTCTGAATACTATCTTTCTGTTGTAGACCTACAACATGTTTCACTTATCATTCTTCCAGCATGGACTTGCATAATATGTATATTAAGGTCATATTCCTTACTCTCTGTCCATATATGATGTACTGTACTTTCATCCAGACACACAAGTGACTAGATATACAAAATATTGTGATGAGTCCTTAGGCACATTAGTTCAGCTCTACATCATAGTGCTTACAGAGAGCATAGTGTTTTAATGTAGAACATAAGGTTCGGTTAAGTTAAGTGGGTGTTAACAAGCTACTTAATCTACTATGTTATAGGTCTGGCCTTGTGAATGTTGCACATCTGCTTCAGTGGAGAAGCAATTCGAATGAAGAATGTTGATGTGGGTATCTCTACTTCCATGCTTTCCGATTGCTCCTAAACTGGATGACCTACTTCCAGTCCTATTGGCAAATGAACATGTGGCTTTCCAAACCAATGCAATCTTTTGAAATATCAGATTTCCCCTTCCTTTTCTTTCAGCTATGTCCCTAGTTCAAAGAACTAGTTGCAACCGAAGACTAATAGAAATTAATGGAATGTATTTATTTATTCACATCCTTCCTTTATCATTTTACAAATAATTCAAGGCAGCAAACCTATCAAACACACTTTCCTCCTATTTTCTCCACGACCATTCTGTGAGATAGGTTGAGCTGAGAATGTGATTGACTCAAGTCAGTCACTCTCAATTACTTATTATTTAATATTGTTAATATTATTAATATTACCAATAGCAATAGCAGTTAGACTTATATACCTCTTCATAGGGCTTTCAGCCCTCTCTAAGCGGTTTACAGAGTCAGCATATCGCCCCCAACAGTGGGGGGTTTCAGAATTAAAAATGAAATGTTCTAACCTTGAGATGGAAACTCGTGGTCAGTATGACTTAAAGAGATGAAGAATGCTTTTGTTCTTGTCATTGAGAAAAAAGAAAGATTAGACTGTACAAAAGTGTATAAATTAGAAAATGCTTTTTTAAAAAAAATACATTTTAAGGCATTTATGTACTGTTTATGAAAGTTGCTGAATTGGGGAGTAGATAAGTTTAAGGGTGAAGGATCATTCTCTGAGCTTGTGGGTTGATTTTCAAATGTTTCATTACCAGGGTAGGTAACATCTTCAGCCAAGTTTAAAGGATTGGTTTAAGCAGAGACATGGAAATTTACTGGTGAATTTTGGGCAATCAACAATCTGTGGTTGGGGAATAAAATCAAGGAAGACCCTCAGATAACTGCCTTGAGCTCCAAGGGGAAAAAAAATCACCTTAAATGTACACATTTAACAACAACAAAATGCTACCCTTTATGCTTGACATTATCCCCTGAAGTGAATTTTCATATTGAACCTGGGCAAGCATTATGCTGCGTGTGCCACTGCTTTAATTTATCCTTTATGGTCACATCTCAGCAGCTTTCACCTGCCATACTCAATGTGCCATTTTATAAGTATTTTTTTGTTGGAGTCCATGGCCACTGACAACTGGTGACAGCTGGAAAATGAGCTTGGAAACAGCCAGAGTAATAAAAATGCTGAGACTGACCGAGCCATGCTACAGCCTCTATTTCATTCTGGCTAGCTGTGAAAACAGGTGTGCTTTGCATTGCAACAACAGTTCCACTCTGGGTGAGCCAGATTCCCCACATTCTTCAAGCATACCATGTGGCAATTTATTGTTTTGCATTACAGTTAGACAAAAAATAGAGTGCTTAGAGTTCAGTCTCTTTTAAATGGATTATTTCACTGATGCATTAAAAAAATGATCTGCAACCATTTGGACTTAATCACTGGCAGAGATTGATATTTTTCCTCCTGTTGTTGCCCACCATCAGAGGTGATACACAAGCGGTGGTATTTCAGGAAACCTTTAGCATGAAAGAGGACCGGGATTGTTGTTGGGGGCAATATGCTGACTCTGTAAACCGCTTAGAGAGGGCTGAAAGCCCTATGAAGCGGTATATAAGTCTAACTGCTATTGCTATTGCTATATAGACAGGTGTTCTGACCAGCCTCATTCCACACCAAAGCATCAAGCCAGAGATAGGTTACGGCATTAATTAGCAGACAGACAAGTACTTGGCAGCAAACCGGCACAGAGAAGCTTGGGCAGCAATAAACACAGATAAGGCTTGGCAGCAATCCAGCCTGCCAAGCTCACAGTAATGTCCTCCAACATTCAATCCTGCGTTGACTTCTGCAAAGAGGGGCGTGTGCACAAGCAGTCTTTTATAGTCTGGAGAGGAGCCTAATGACCACCAGCTGAGTGCAATTACCTCCTGTAACTGTGCAATTGTTCCTGACGCCTATTAGCTCCTCGATGCCGTGCATCCAGAAACAACTCACTACTGGCCTCCGGCTCACTCTCCCTTGTCTCCTCCCCACTGGTCCAAGCCTCAGGCACCTCCTGGTGGCCAACCAGCCTCTCTGCACCCTGCTTGGAGTCGGAACACTGTCCAGGGTCCACCACATCCTCCAGAGCCGACTCCTAGGGCCCCTTGCTGTTGGAGTCTGGTGGCAGGTCCAATGGCTCCTGCTGGACCACAACAGACAGGCATGTATAACAAATTCTCCTTTGAACCCTGAACACAACATCCTTCAATGACCCCATGGACCCAGTGCATTCAAAGTGGTTACCTCATCATATGACTGGGAAGGGGGGAAAAAAGTACTGGTCAAGTGCACACATCTCTTCCACCTCCCACTCTTTGATTTTAATCTTAAAAGGGGGGAAAAGAATGTGAAAGCGATGAGTTAATCCTTCCACTCCTGCATCTCCAGTGTCTCATAAAACCCACTTGAAAAGAGAGGCGTACAGGGAGAAAGAGGATAAATGATGCTCACTCCTGGCCCTGTTCCTCTAATGGAAAACCTCCCGTTTTGATGATGGAATCACTTCACTGGCAGAAGATCTAGCTCATCCAATTTAATACCTTTTTTTTTAAAAGGCCAAGTAAAACAGATGAGCAAACCAGATACTTTCAAAATTGGAAGCTGAAGGGCTGCCTAGAGATTATGAAAACAGGGTCCATTCCTAAATTCTTCCCAATGTTTCCCAATGGAAATTATAATTTCTCATCAAACAACAAAAGAAGGAAGGGCCAAACACATAGGGGATAATCATATCAACTGTACACAATTCTTAAAGTTAATTATTTATTTTTTAACCTGGTCTGATGCTGGAAAAGTTTTTGGTATTTTTTGGGTAATGTTTTTTCCGCTTTTATTCCATCTGTGTAAAATAAATCTTTAACAAGTTTTTCCACATATATTGGAAAGTAAAAGACATTAGTTTATGCTTTGCTTTTTGCTCAATTTAATTTAACGCTGTTTACTGCTAAAAAAAATCTAAATATCCATAGGAGCTTAATGTAACAACTATCAGATTAATTTCCAGTTCTGTTGTAGGCACAGGCTTAAAGGTGTGCTTTTATTTCAGTGTTGTTATGTTTACATATGAGGCATTTTTACTCTTCTATTGAATTCCATTTAAAATAAATTTGCAAAATATTAACATTGACACATATGCAATAGCAATAGCAATAGCAATAGCAGTTAAGATTAAGATTAAGATTTAGTTTATTTGTATGCCGCCCTTCTCCGGGAGGGACTCAGGGCGGCGAACAACTCAAAAGGAGAAAAGGGGATACAAACACAATACACGTAATTAAAATACACAAGAGTCATACAACCATACAAGTCGAGAGGGGAGGGGAACTCATCAACCCCAGGCCTGCCGGCAAAGCCAGGTTTTGATGGCTTTTCGGAAGGCCTGGAGAGAGGTGAGGGTCCGAATCTCCGCGGGGAGTTCATTCCAAAGGGCCAGAGCTGCCACAGAGAAGGCCCTCCCCCGGGTAGTAGCCAGATGGCATTGGCTGGTGGACGGAACCCGGAGGAAGCCGATCCTGTGCGATCTAACGGGTCTATGGGAGGTAATTGGCAGCAGGCGGTCTCTCTTAGACTTATATACTGCTTCATAGGGCTTTCAGCCCTCTCTAAGTGGTTTACAGAGTCAGCATATCGCCCCCAACAATCTGGGTCCTCATTTCACCCACCTTGGAAGGATGGAAGGCTGAGTCAACCTGAGATTAGAATTAGAGATTAGAACTGCTGAACTGCAGATAACAGTCAGCTGAAGTGGCCTGCAGTACTGCACCCTAATCCCTAATGCACCCTACATGCACCCTAATGCATGTATGAAGACAAAGAGACACGGGAATAAGCAGAACTTGCAGGGCACAGTGCACCAAGAATATCTTATGATCAAAGCATCTCTATCTGGCTGGGACAAATATGGTGATAGAATATAGTAAATTTGAATTTCCAGAATAGCAATCCAGTATATAGTGAGAGGTTGCAATGCACACCTGGAAGTCAATATCAATATTCATTTTAATGTAGTCCCCTACTGTGTTTAGAACAATATTTCTGACAGGATAATGAAAGAAGAACCTCTGATCACACAGAAATCCCCGTGCTTGTTTAAATGAATGTGATTGTCTGTGTCTCATCATGTCTTTGGATTCCCACCATAGTCTTAAGGTATCCCGAACGTGCTGAAATATTAAGCAAAACCGATCTGTGTTTTAATTGAATCTCACATGACCAATCAAGACATTCTATAGTGCTGTAATACTGTGCCTTGTTATAACAAACTAGACAACCCTCTGATCCATTGGGTCATCCTTTGAGAAAAAGGTAGCACAGTCTGATGTGATCAGAATGAACATTAAACTTTCCTGAGTGGCATTCCTATCATTTTCAAAATTAAAGAAAATAACAGTAGTTTATTAAGGAAGAAAGAGGTGTAGCAAGAGAAATACAGCTCCTCTTTGATCACGCGCTCTACATGGGGCTGCCCTTGAAGAGTGTTCGAAGACTTCAGTTAGTCCAGAATGCAGCCGCGCGAGCGATTGTGGGTGCACCTAGGTACACCCACGTCACACCTATCCTCCGCGAGCTGCACTGGCTACCCATTAGTCTCCGGACCCGCTTCAAGGTGCTGGTCGTTACCTATAAAGCCCTTCATGGCATCGGACTTGGGTACCTGAGAGACCACCTCCTGCCGATTACCTCCCTTAGACCGATTAGATCTCACAGGTTAGGTCTCCTCTGATTCCATCTGCCAGCCAATGTTGGCTGGCGACTCCCCGGGGGAGAGCCTTCTCTGTTGCAGCTCCAGCCCTCTGGAATGACCTCCCCGTGGAGATCCGAACCCTTACTACCCTCCCGGCCTTCCGCAAAGCCACCAAGTCCTGGCTGTTCCAGCAGGCTGGGGGGGCTTGTGAAACATCCAGCCCCATGGAAATTGTGAATGTTGTGTTTTTAAAGTGTTGTCTTTGTCTGTTTATCCCCCTTCCCTTGTCTATTGTGAGCCGCCTGGAGTCCTTCGGGAGTGGGCGGCATACAAGACAAATAAAATGAAATGAAATGAATGAAATGAAGCATACTTTTGATGCCAACATTTCTGAATGTTGATTTGCCACTCTACTGCTCTTATTTTTCTCCCCCAGCTTAAAATGACACAGAGTTGACCATTTCTCTGGATGTCTCCAGATAAATCAGCACATTCTGAATGGTTTGCCGATTTTTTACCAGCTAACTAATGATTTCTCCAGATAAATCAGGACATTCTCAATGATTTTCCTTGTACTTTACGTATAGTCATAGCGAAGTGTTCTGACCCCCCTCGTTCCACACCAAAGCACACTCCAAGCCAGAGATAAATTACGGCATTTAATTAACAGACAAACAGGTCCTTGGCAGCAATCCAGCACAGATAAGGCTTGGCAGCAATCCAGCCTGCCAAGCTCACAGTAATGTCCTCCGACATTCGATTCTGTGTTGACTTCTGCAAAGAGGGGCGTGTGCACAAGTAGCTTTTTATAGTCTGGAGAGGAGCCTAATGACCACCAGCTGAGTGCAATCACCTCCTGTAATTGCGTAATTGTTCTTGACGCCTAGTAGCTCTTCAATGGCATGCATCCAGGAACAACTCACTGTTGGTGTCCGACTCACTCTCCCTTGTCTCCTCCCCACTGGTCCACTGGTATTGTGGCAGGAACCTATCTTGTGAAAGATAAGACTAATGAGGAAACCACAGGTGGAACAGCATAGTTCAGTGTTTAGCAGGCATAGCTTTTAGACGTGTGGTATCGACTTTCCTTCTTCATACTTATGAGGCCTGTGTAATAAATAGCTGTTGTATTAAGAGACTAGATATTTTATTTCTAGAGTAAAGAGCAAAGTATTAAGTGAATCTGATAACTGTCCTATTTTTTAGGGAAGGAAAAAAAAATCCGGGATGTGTTGTGGAAAGCAAATAGTGCAATTCCTAGAAAATCCTACTGCTAGATTGGAAGGCACCATTTAAGAAGCTAAAACTGTGTGCCTTTTACACAGCATTTCTTAGCCAATTGCATTGTTTAAAGAGAGATATTACCAAGTGCATTACTGGGAACAAAGTCATATTAACTATGTTTAGTTTTGGAACACAGCTTTGCATTTGTCCTTTATGATGAAAAGGAAGAGTTTTAAAATAAGGTATATGGAATGGAATTCGGTTCCCCGACAAATGCGTGCATGACAAAACCGCGCCGACCAAACCGCGGCGAGAAAACTGCGACATCAAAATTGCGCCCATAACAGCGCACAGACAACAGAGTGCCGACAAAAGCGTGCCATCAACAAACAACGTGAAAACAAGGTAATAACCCTAACCCTTACCCTAACCCTAATCGTGCTTTTGTGGGTGCGGTTTTGTTGACGCGCTGTTGTGGGCGCGATTTCGACGTCACGGTTTTCTCATCGCGGTTTTGTCGATGCGCTTTCGTCATGCGCGCATTTGTCGGGTCATGATGGAATTCAAATTAACATTTCCTATGGCCACTTTCACTATTTTCAGGTCAGGCCAATCTCTGCCCCCAGCCCCCCCAAAAAGAGTTGTCTCTTGCTCTGTATTAAAAATTACACTATTTGAAAGATTACACAGGTATTACTAGGAGTTGTGGCATGAGATCAAGGAGTTGTACATCCCTGTTTTTCAGCATGAATACATTCACATCCATCGACTTTTGCAAAACAGCCACATGGATATCTTGTTATCTCATCGCTTAATGACTCATTGACCAAGTTTCTGGTCCCAATTGTAGTCCAGGATTCAATTTATACTTTTTCTAATATGTGTTGGTCCCACATAGAATGCATTTGTTTTTATTCATTTATTTATTTATCAAATATTTTTGCTGCCCATTTTGAGATTTCAGGTGAATCTGAGTGTCTTGAGTGAATTTAATATACATAGCACCAGTCTCTCTAAATCTCTTTTTGTTTTGCTTGATGTTTTTGGGACATTTTTATGATGCAGGAACTTCCAAATTTGTTGTATTGATGTTTTAGTTAAAATGGATGGGCAGCACTACAGTTTAGGTTCACCCAGATCAGTGGTGGGTTTCAATTTTTTTTCGAACCTACTCTGTGGGTGTGGCCTCCTTTGTGGGAGTGGCTTGCCAGCCATGTGACATGGTGGGAGTGGCTTGCTGGCCATGTGTTTTCTCTCTCTCTCTCTCTCTCTCTCTCTCTCTCTCTCTCTCTCTCTCTCCTCTTCCTTTTGTCTCTCTGTCTCTTTTTCCTTTTTTTCTTTCATCTCTCTCTCACTTTTTCTTTCTTTTTTATTTTTTTATTTCTTTCTTTCTTCATTTCTTTCTCTTTCTCTCTCTGTGTGAGTCTCTCTCTCTGTGTGTGTGTGTGTGTGTTGGGTTTCAAAAAAATTTGGAACCTCTTCTGTAGGTGTGGCCTGCTTTCCAGATCCACTGGTGGAACCTCTTCTAACCGGTTCGGTCGATTTGACGAACCAGTTCTACCGAACTGGTGTGAACTGGTAGGAACCCACCTCTGACCCAGATGGCTGCATTAAAGTCATTCACCTGTTCTTACACTTGTAGAAAAGTAGACTGTCATAAATTGGGATGCTCCCATTGTTGACCTTGTATGTCACAATTACAAGGCTAGAGAATGGTGCTGTTCTTACTGATTTCATACTGGCCAAGTTCAAGAAAACAGTTCATGCATTTCTCTTGGCTTCATATTCTGTGCCATCACATGACATCTGTTAATGAGAAAAACAACCGCCAATCACTCTCCTTAGTACATTTTGGATTTGGATTGGATTGTATGAACTGTGCATTTAGCCAACTGACATGTTGCCTGACTAACAGGTGACAGCCACTAATATTTGGCTGCACAGTGAAGCAGGGGAAGCTCCTGTTTAATGCAACCCTTTCTCTGCACCTGTGTTCTCTTAGATGGGTCACTTATGAACATAAATCCAGGAACAGTGTCAAGGGGTTGGAATAAATGAGTGTCACACCATGCCTTCCCATTCACTGAGGGAACCATAACCCAAGAAGTTCTGCCACATTGTAATGCTCATGCTAGAAAATTTAGGGCTATGTATAAGGGGCGTGGAAGTTTGGAACTGCTGCTCCATGCTGACAATTGCACCAGAAACTCTAGCATGTTATTTCCACATATTTTCCAATGTTTGGCAGAAAGGATGGGCTGTTTGGGCCTGCTGCTGATGGTAACACATCCCAGCACTATGTGGGTTATGTTGAAAGCATTTGAAAACATTTGCAAAATACTTACCTGCTGGCACAGGATGCACAGGATGTACTTGAGAGACCGCCTGCTGCCAATTACCTCCCAAAGACCCATTAGATCGCACAGGGTCGGCCTCCTCCGGGTTCCGTCCACCAGCCAATGCCATCTGGCTACGACCCGGGGGAGGGCCTTCTCTGTTGCAGCTCCGGCCCTTTGGAATGAACTCCCCGTGGAGATTCGGACCCTCACCTCTCTCCTGGCTTTCCGAAAAGCTGTTAAGACCTGGATGTGCCGGCAGGCCTGGGGTTGATGAGCTCCCTTCCCCTCTCGACAGGTGTGGTTGTTGGTTATTTTAAATGTCTATTTTGTATTGCATGTTCCCCTTCCCGTTGGAGTTGTTCACCGCCAAGAGTCCCTTTTAGGGAACAGGGCGGCATACAAATAAAATGAAACTTCAAACTTCATCTAGTTCAAGAGTGCTATGTCCACATGAATGCTTAATGCTCCAGCTCGGCATTCTTAAGCATCCTGGAGACATTGAAAATTTTCAGCATCCTGGAAATTCTGGGAATCTACATTGACACATAAGGTATATTTGTAGACACTACACTGTTGTGGCCCAGCAGGAGTTGTTGGAGCTGCCACCAGACTCTGACAGTGAGGGGCCCTATGAGTCGGCTCTGGAGGATGTGGAGGACCCTGGACAGGGTTCCGACTCCGAGCAGGGTGCAGAGAGACTGGTTGGCCACCAGGTGGGAAGGAGACAAGGGAGAGTGATCCAGAAACCAACAGTGAGTTGTTTTGGGATGCACACCGTCGAAGAGCTACTCAGCATCAAGAACAACTACATAATTACAGGAGGTAATTACGCTCAGCTGACAGTCATTAGGCTCCTCTCCAGACTATAAAACAGACTGCTTGTGCCACACCCTTCTTGCAGAAGTCAACGCTTTGACTAAAGAGAAACAAACTTGGCAGGCTGGATTGCTGCCAGAGTTTGTCTGAATTGCTGCCGCGGTCCTTATCTGTTTGTTTACTTGGCTTTCGGCCACCGAGAGTCTGGTCTTGTTATTAAAGGACATTCGTATTAAGCGTGTCTCGGCTTTTGTTACTGGACGGAGGAGGGGGTCAGAACACTATACCATTTCATACTGCAATGGGGAAGGTCATTTGGAAAGAGAGCTTGATTGTCTTATTTATTAGCTCTGCCAATGAAGTATGCAAAAATAGCTTCTTCTTCTTTTCCTCAATGAAACAGACTTGCTGAAGAAACAAAACCATTCAACTTCTAGCAAGAATTTCAGCCCACAAACTCTGCCAAGTGGAACGCATTTTTACCAGCTCAGCACTTGGTCCTGTCATTTCATATTCAATTTATGACTGATTCGCCCTTTACTGTCTACGGGGAAGAGGCCGTGTTTCCACCGAACCAAGAGTTCTTGAAGACCTGGCTTCTTAAATCTGCCATTTTCATAAGCTATGAAACACAATCCTTGAGGGAATATAGTACCTCAGACTTCTAGCCACTCTGCCTAGTCCAGCAGCATGACAAAATTGATCATAATCCTATTAGCTTGAACTGATTGGATTTTAGTGTCATCAGCAGTATCGGTAGTTATTTATTTTAAAACTATTTTATATTGCTGCTATTCAAACAAACTTTAATTGCAGACTTAATCAGTCAACCTTGCAATGGAACCTTGAAGTAATAAATGTATTAAATAATTGTTTTTACAGAAATCAAATCCTTCCTTAGAGAGTTACAGCTTGATTTGTATTTGTGTTTGTTGCATTTACATAGGCCTTTAATAATATTTAGCTCAAAATGCTTTATATTGAAAATTAAATAATGAAATGAAGCATATTATAAAACTGACTGTACTAAGCGCTCTCTCTCTCTCTCTCTCTCTCTCTCTCTCTCTATCTATCTCTCTCTCTCTCTCTCTCTCTCTCTCCCTCCCTCCCTCTCTGTGTTCTTCCTGGGCAGTTTTTGACTCTTGATAACTGCCTGGAGTTAATGTCTTCAGTTTTCTTGGCAAGGTTTTTCAGAAGTGACTTGCCATTGTCTGCTTCTTAGGGCTGAGAGAGTAACTGGCCTCAGATGGGGCAGCTGTCTTTGTATCTGGAATGGAACTAAAACTCAAATCTCCTGGTTTCTAGCCTAATGCCTTAACCACTGTACCAAACTAGCTTTTGTACTAAACTACATGCCCCCCCCAACCCTAATTGTTCAGATATGATAATGTTCCATTTATATTATTTGTTATTCCATAAATAAAACTTTATGTTTAAAGTTACAGGTCTTCTAAATTGGATATAGGCAGTTTGAAAATAGTGTACTGTTCTGACCCCCTCCTCCGTCCAGTAACGAATGCCGAAACAAGCTTAACTGTAATGTACTTTATTAGCAAGAATCCAAAACCTCGGTGGCTTTAAGCGAAGCATAACAAAAAGATAAGGACCGTGGCAGCAACTCAGACAAACCTTGGCAGCAATTCAGCCTGTCAAGCTAGTTACAAAAGTTCTCCAACTTTTAGTCAATGCGTTGACTTCTGCAAGAGGGGCGTGTGCACAAGCAGTCTTTTTATAGTCTGGAGAAGAGCCTAATGACCACCAGTTGAGTGCAATTACCTCCTGTAACTGCGCAACTGTTCCTGACGCCTAGTAGCTCTTTGATGGCGTGCATTCAGGAACAACTCACTACTGGCGTTCGGATCACTCTCCCTTGTCTCCTCCCCACTGGTCCAAGCTCAGGTGCCTCCTGGTGGCTAACCAGTCTCTCTGCATCCTGCTTGGAGTCGGAACCCTGTCCAGGGTCCTCCACATCCTCCAGAGCCAACTCATAGGGCCCCTCGCTGTCAGAGTCTGGTGGCAGCTCCAACGGCTCCTGCTGGGCCACAACAGTGTACTTACCCTTTTTTGGAACCACGTGTATCCACATTCAATTCAAATAACTAGCTTTAACTTCCAAAGCCTTACTTCAATTTCAGTTTGCTACTAGGAAGGCTACAGGTTCAAATCTGTGTCTACCTGAAACTTAAATTGCCCTCTGGACAGATTCACAACTTCTGTTTCTCCTTTGCCACAACAGGCCACTTATCACTCCTTGAGTGCAGGAACAGATGACCTTGCTCTGCTTGAAAACTACTGTTTTCCACTGAAAATTTCCTTAAACAGATACTCATACCCTGATATTATTTTCTCTGGAAGATTTTTTTTGTGTGTGCTTATTTCATGACTTAACTAGGCCTTTGAAGAAGTTGTGGATCCTGTCCATTACTCACTTTCAGTTAGTTTGAAATTAATTGAAATCTCTCTCCTGTTTATGACCCACTTAGAGGGTTCCATTAAAACAAGAAGGCAAAATTAACGAGGGAATTTTATGCCTGCATTGTAAAACTGCAGAATTCTGCAATTAACGAGATTAGCTTCTTGGATAAGAACAGGTCACGAATTAGCAAGTTTGAAGGACAAAATGGGGGCGAAAAAAATTATCTCTCATCTCTGTTTGCCACAAGATATTGGTGGGAAGGAAATGATTGACTTCATTCAGTAAAGGCTTACATCAAACAGGCAGGAATATTAGAACAGCGGTTTTAACAGTGTTATGTTTGCAGACAGAAAATCAGACTCAAATATGCAAAATAAGTAACAAGCCCAGCGGCAACCGAAGCCTGCAAGTCTCCAAAACAACAGGGAATTTTTTTTAACACCTCCTACTCCTTTGACAGTTACAAGGCACATGCCTCATGCTGACATTATAAACACAGAAGATATTGCACTGTATTGATTGCCATGCACCTACTGAGCAGTAATTGCATTTTAGAAAACTAGAACACCACGAAAGGATAGAGCTTTCCACGTCCCTTACTAATAGGCTGCTCACTTATAATATACTGTTTGCAAAAAAATCAAGCTCAAGTCATTCAGCTATTGTATGGCTTTGAATCTTCCCTTTTTTCTTCTGATCTAGGCTTCCCCCAAAAAGCACGAGGCAAAATCCTGGTCCCGACAAAACCCCTTTTAGTAAACAAATGTGAATTCTTCTCATTCACATTCAGCAAAGGCCTGGCAAAGAGTCTTTCAAAGGAGTCTTTCAAAAGAGCCGAGGTGGCGCAGTGGTTAGGGTGCAGTACTGCAGGCCACTTGCAGCTGACTGTTATCTGCAGTTCAGCGGTTCTAATCTCACCGGCTCAAGGTCGGCTCAGCCTTCCATCCTTCCGAGGTGGGTGAAATGAGGACCCAGACTGTGGGGGGCGATATGCTGAGTCTCTAAACCGCTTAGAGAGGGCTGAAAGCCCTATGAAGCGGTATATAAGTCTAACTGCTATTGCTATTGCTAGTATTTATGACCACAGGCCTTATCTGTCTTGGAAAGCTGCCATGTCAATATTTTCCAAATGAGGTTGCTGTGCAAGAAAAGACTGGGCACAGTCTCTGAGATTCACACTCCTGAAACGAATCCAACAACCGGATGAATGGATTTTTTCCTGCAAAACCCCACTCCCCTTTCGCACCTCTTTTATTTCCTATGGGAGGGGCTAATCATCTTCCAATTGTGACTTTCCTCCCAAATGTACCCTGATTTCTGAGTTGTTCTTTTCTTCTGGCAGCTCTGCTCATGCACACACTGGGAACAGTCTCTAGCTGTTCTTCTGCCTCACTCCTGTCTAGCTCCATAGCAGTGGTGGGATTCAAATAATTTAACAGCCGGTTCCCTGCCCTAATAGCAATAGCAATAGCAGTTAGACTTGTATACCGCTTCATAGGGCTTTCAGCCCTCTCTAAGCGGTTTACAGAGTCAGCATATCGCCCCCACAGTCTGGGTCCTCATTTTACCCACTTCAGAAGGATGGAAGGTTGAGTCAACCTTGAGCCAGTGAGATTAGAACCACCGAACTGCAGATAGCAGTCAGCTGAAGTGGCCTGCAGTACTGCACCCTAACCACTGCACCACAATGGCCAGCTAGGTAGGCTTGGCTCGGTGGTCATGTGACTGGGTGGGCATGACCAACTCAAGGTCACTCAGGTCGATGGGCGCTTCACCTTAGCTGTTACAGTTAACCGGAGAGGCAGTTTCTGTAAGCAGGTCAATGAAGATTAGGCTAAAATATTTCCTTCCTGCCTTCCGTACAGGGTTAGCTCTGTAAAGTGGAAAAAAAACACAAAATGAGATCTCCGAACTGCTTAGAAAGTTAACAACGGTGCGAACCGGCTGAATCCCACTACTGCTCCATAGGCACCTAATCATCTGCCTCAAATGCGGAGCCCTCCAGAAACTGGCCCATGCTCCTCCCCAATTTCCTCACTGTCTGACTCTGGTTGGCCACAACACCTTTCTAACAGTAGGAAAGGCCGAAGGAAAGAGAAGAGGGCAACCTATGAGCAAGGTAGATGGAATTCGGTTACTGTAGTGATTGGTGCACCACTGGAAGTTCTGAAGGATCAGGTTAGATTGTGATGAAGAAAGCATACACACAAGGTTGTTAAGAGACAACACCAACTTGACGGCACACAATCAATCAAGTTTTCTCTTGGAAAGTAGACAGAGTTACTTTCTCTTCAATTTTCAAATTAACAAGGACCGTTTATCTTCCCCCCCCCCCCATGAAGAACAGTACAGGTAAGAGGACTCTGAACATTAAAAAAAAAAGAATTAAAATGCTGCTCTGTCCTATAACCTTCCTCTCAAGGGAAATTCTCAGAGGAGGAGAGATCACAGAATGTGTTGTAAACCAAGATGTAATCCATGTGCTGAAAGAAAAAAATAGCAATAGCAATAGCAGTTAGATTTATATATCGCTTCATAGGGCTTTCAGCCCTCTCTAAGCGGTTTACAGAGTCAGCATATCGCCCCCACAGTCTGGGTCCTCATTTCACCCACCTCGGAAGGCTGGAAGGCTGAGTCAACCCTGAGCCGGTGAGATTAGAACAGCTGAACTGCAGATAACAGTCAGCTGAAGTGGCCTGCAGTACTGCACCCTAACCACTGCGCCACCTCGGCTCTAAAAAAAAGTCTCAACAGTGACTCATATCAATGAGGATGCTTTATCCACCAATACAATTCCAGGAACACTTATCATCAAGGCACTGGTGTTCTGCAAATATCTAAACATAGTAGTGGATTTGAGTGTTTGGCTGTGGGAAGCCACTTTCCCCACAAATTTCTGATAGCTTTGGATTAAGACTGCAATCTGCAAACAAGGCCTGTGTTTGCATTTATTTACAGCTCATTGTAAACCTCAAAATAGAGACTGGACTGGCATCATGCTACCTAGCAGAAACAATTTAAAGTTTCTTTTTTTTCCCTATACATAGAAAGTTTTATTTTCCATTTTCATAGCATATAATCACATGTATACTATTACATAGTCAATATCATGTTGTATTGTTAAGTAATTACATCAATTCATCTTACCATCAACTACCAAAGGGGGAAAAAAAACCAGTTATTGGCTCTTCTGCTCTCCATACACCATATTTATACCTTATCCGACACTTTCTTCCCCCTCTCTCCTCCCCCTTTCTACATCCTTTCCTCCCTCCATCATTTTCTATTCTACTTCCCCTTCCTTTCTCCTTCTCCTCTCTCCCCTTACCACTCCTCCTTATACACCTCATCTTCCCCCTTCACCCTCTCTCCTGTCCCTCTCTTCCTATCTTTCTTCTCTCCTCTGCTTCCCACTCTTCTACATCCTGTCTTCCCTCCATCATTTTCTATTCTACTTCCCCTTCCTTTCTCCTTCTCCTCTCTCCCCTTACCACTCCTCCTTACACACCTCATCTTCCCCCCTCACCCTCTCTCCTGTCCCTCTCTTCCTCTCTTTCTTATCTCCTCTGCTTCCCACTCTTCCTCTAATTCACTTGGTGTATTTCGGCTTCTGAGCAATACAATTTAAAGTTTTTGTTTGACAAAACATTTTTTTAAAAATGTGCTAAAGGGTACCATGTCTTACTTCTACAGATAGAAATGCAATTATCCACAATACTTAACATCAAAGTCTGTAATGTGGGGAACGCCAGGATGAATTTATTTGAAAGTAGACTTCAGTAACATATTCCTTTGTTAGAGCACAATTGCATTCCACTACTGTTTAGTGGAAAATCCATCCTAAAACGACACAAAAATAACCACACATAGATTATTAAACATCCATTTTGATGTCCACATAATTACAAAGAAATTATTAGCAACTAATTACTATCGAGAGCTGCGGTGGTGCAGTGGTTAAAATGCAGTACTGCAGGCTACTTCTGCTGACTGCCGGCTGACTGCAATTTGGCTGATCGAATTTCACCAGGCTCAAGGTTGACTCAGCCTTCCATCCTTCTGAGATGGGTAAAATGAGGACCCAGATTGTTGGGTGCAATATGCCGACTTTGTGAACTGCTCAGAGAGAACTGTAAAGCACTATGAAGTGGTATGTAAGTCTACGTGCTACTGCTATTGCTATCAATGCATTGTTATAGTTGATCCCCATTTCCAGTCACTTATTTCCAACTAAATGACCATCCATAGGATTTGGCTTCACAGCAATGAATGGAAATTGTTAGGGATGTAATCCTAGTCTTGGGTTGGCAATATTGTATGATTGTATTACATGATTGAAATAATGTATCTGTCACTTTAAATAGCAATAGCAATAGCAGTAGACTTATATACCGCTTCATAGGGCTTTCAGCCCTCTCTAAGCGGTTTACAGAGAGTCAGCATATTGCCCCCAACAATCTGGGTCCTCATTTTACCCACCTCGGAAGGATGGAAGGCTGAGTCAACCCTGAGCCGGTGAGATTTGAACCGCTGAACTGCTGATCTAGCAGTAGCCTGCAGTGCTGCATTTAACCACTGTGCCACCTCGGCTCTAATGCTCAAGTGAGATGTGATTGGATGCTGTTGCTTTAATCAGCCATAAGAGGGAGTAGGAATTACTACTTGCTGGTTGTTCCTGTATGTTTTCCATGCTTGTTATTGGAGTTGATCACTGTATATTGGATGGTGGCTACTCTGTATGTTAGTTACCTGCCTACATAGTGAATCGTGAGTTGAGCTGAATCGTGAGTAAACCAATGTGTTGTATCATAAACTGTGCATATAATTCAAGACTACTTATCACTTTTTTTGGAGAATGTTTATCCTACTTTATTTTTGTTAACGTAAGTAAAGTTATCCTTGCTTTAACTTCGGCGGCTGTGATTGATAGTATGACTATTCAGCGGCACATCCCTTGCTACCTTCTGCTACTCAACTCTAGTCTCCAAAAGGAGATATACTTAACAGAAATAAAGAATAAATTTTAAGAATAATTTAAGAATAGAATAATAGCAATAGCACTTAGACTCATATACCGCATTACAGTGCTTTACAGCCCTCTCTAAGTAGTTTGCAGAGTCAGCATATTGCCCTCAACAATTGGGTCCTCATTTTACTCACCTCGGAAGGCTGGAAGGCTGAGTCAACCTTGAGCCTGGTGAGATTTGAACTGCCAAATTGCAGTCAGCTGGCAATCAGCAGAAGTAGCTTGCAGCACTGCGCTCTAACCACTGTGCCGCCATGGCTCATAATCTTAAAAATCATCATATTTTAACTTACAGTTTTAGAGGATGCTTGATATCTTTTCATCCATCCCTAGCATAGTGTTTTACATGAAAAAAAGATTATTCCACACTTTCAATTAACCCACAAAGAAACTATTATATTTTCATTAATGAAGCAAGATTGCACAGGTCTGTTTCACAATCAGACTGGTTGCTATAATTAAAATGGTAACCCAAGTAGTCCTTGATACACAGAAGTTCGTTTAATGACCATTCAAAGTTAATACAGCACTGAAAAAAGTGACTTTGACTTTTTTTCACAATTATGACCATTGTAGCTGTCAGGCCTGCAATTATATTCTATTTAGAATTTTCGCCTGCCACACTTTCTCTTATTTCAATATGCTGTTTCATTAGTATAGTCGATGGGAGGGGGGAATAGACAGGAGTAGGATTGTGGAATGTGTTATTAACATTCTTTTCTAGAAGCCAAGGTCATCTTTTGTCTCCGTACTTTGACACCTGACCGGAAGCAGCTGGGTGTGGATGCCAGCGTGGAAGAAGAAGATTGGACCATGTGATGGATTGTGGATGTGGGGACAACATCATGAACTTTTAACTGGGTGGAATTCCAATGTCATTTCCAGTATTGGGATTCCCTAGCATAATGCCAAGATGTCTGATTTATTAAATTGGAACTTTAAGGATAGTTTTGCCTTGGTCTCTGATTTAATTCTACATGATACTTGGAACGCTGACATTCACACCCAGCTGCTTCCGGTCAGGTGTCAAAGTACAGAGACAAAGGATGACCTTGGCTTCTAGTAAAGAATGAAAACAATACATTCCACAATACTTGGAACGCTGACAGTAGCATCCTCATAGTCATGTGACTGACATTCAGATGCTTGACGACTGGTTCATATTTATGACAGTTGCAGTGTCCTGGGTTATGTGATCACCTTAGCGACCCTCTGACAAGCAAAGTCATTGGGAAAGCCAGATTCACTTAATAATTTAATGACTGTAGTGATTCACTTAACAAATGTGGTAAGAAAAGTTGTAAAATGGGGCAAAACTCACAAAATATTTCTCACTTAGCAACATAAATGTTGGGCTCAATTGTGGTCATATGTTGAGGACTATCTGTTGTGGCCCAGCAGGAGACGTTGGAGTTGCCACCAGACTCCGACAGTGAGGGGCCGTATGAGTCAGCTCTGGAGGATGTGGAGGACCCTGGACAGGGTTCTGACTCTGAGCAGGATGCAGAGAGGCTGGTTGGCCACCAGGAGGTGCCTGAGCCTTGGACCAGTGGGGAGGAGACAAGGGAGTGTGATCCTGACATCATGCATTGGAGCAGTGAGGAGGAGACAAGGCAGTTGGTCCTGGATGCCCGGCAATGGAGAGCTAATAGGCGTAAGGAACAGTTACGCAGTTACATGAGATAATTGCACTCAGCTGGTGGTAATTAGGCTCCTCTCAAGACTATAAAAGAAATGATTGTGCATATTCTCGTTGCAGGAGTCAACACATTGACTAAAAGTTGGAGAACTTTTGTGGCTAGCTTGGCAGGCTGGATTGCTGCCAAGGTTAGTCTGTGCTGGATTGCTGCCAAGGTCAGTCTGTGCTGGATTGCTGCCAAGGTCAGTCTGTGCTGGATTGCTGCCAAGGTTAGTCTGTGCTGGATTGCTGCCAAGGTCAGTCTGTGCTGGATTGCTGCCAATGTCTAATCTGTGCTGGATTGCTGCCAAGGTCCTGTCTGTGTGTTAATAAATCCTTGAAGTATCTTTGTCTCGGCGTACTTTGGTGTGGGACGAAGGGGGTCAGAACAATTATCTATAGTGAAAAGTTGAATATTTGTATTTTTATCATTCCTAGAAACAACCCTAACAATTTAAACAATTCTTCACAATGAAAAAAAAAGAGGAACTAATCTTCCGTTTCTGGTATCATGTCCTTTTTTAAAAAAAAAACATCTAAGCAAAAATTGCCCAGGCATTTTCTGACAATGAATATAGGTTAGCAAAAAGAATTTGCTATACCTCAAAAAGTACTTGCTAGACCTGAATTTAAAGGAGTTTTCTCCTGGTCTTTAGGGGAAAAGAAAATGTTATGCAATCATCCTGCTAGAGTAAATGTTTGAAAAATGTATGTTATTACCTTTCAGCTAATGACATTGCTAGCAGCCTTACAAAACTGGAGGGAGGTGTGGTATGATGTGCCCAGATTTATGTTAGACATTTCAAACATAACATTTTCATTTCTTTCTTATTAATTCAGCTTGCGGATAAATTAGTTTTCAGCTGCACTTTGGCAATATAGAGTAGGAAAAATGAAAATAGTGCACTCATCAGAATACCAATGTATCAACTGTAATCAGGAGTGTAATTTGGAGAGGGTAGAGTGGACATTATTACTCTCTCCCCTCCCACCCTTATTTCAGTCTAAATATGATTAATTTCTTGGGATGACTCAAGTTTCTGGCCTTTGCAATGAGTATCTGGACCAGAGGTGGGTTCCTACCAGTTCGCACCTATTCGGTAGAACCGGTTCGTCAAATCTACCGAACCGGTTAGAAGAGGTTCCACCAATGGACCCGGAAAGCAGGCCACACCTACAGAAGAGCTTCCAGAATCTTTTGAAACCCACCACTGGTCCTTGGATATGATTATTCTACACTATCATGCTCATATTTATAAAACTCAGTGCCTCTGTGAAAGGTAAGGATGACTACTGCGTTTGTGGTGCAATCAGAACATTGCGTGTGTTGAAGTTGTTTTAACGCAAACTAAAGATGCCTTTCAAAAAACAAGTTTACATCATATTCTTATGCATGCCAGTGCTGTGTGTGAGGTAATTTAAGGTGGTTCTGACAAGTGTCGTCGGCATCTTCATATCCGGTCACATGGGCGGCAAGCCACTCCCATCTGGTCACATGGCCAGCAAGCCACTCCCACAAAGGAGGCCACACCCACAGAGTAGGTTCGAACAATTTTTGAAACCCACAACTGATCTGGACAGTACAACATAGTCTACGAGGTCCTCATGATTGAATGTCCCTCTGGTAAAACAATTCCTTGCAATGTGTGTGTAGCAGGAGGAGGAGGAGGAGGAGGAGGAAAAGACATTCTCTTTGACATTCAGCCTTATATATACAAAGATGTTATTTTAATTAGTAGTACAACCTCCTTTTATACTGGCCTTCGTGAAGAATGCTTTATGTGTGCGGCCTCATCACTTCACAAATGAATGATTATCCTTACTTGTGTGAGTTCAATATTTGGTTAGCCACGTTAAGTGCTTGCCAGAGCAGAAAGGCAGGGTATCAATCAATAAATCAAATAATAACGTTTATCTGCAGAAATCAATTAAAGAAATTTACAAACAAACCAACAAAATAGAACTGGGGAATTGCTCACAGCGCCTATTCTTTCTCCCATCTACTCACCAAAAGTGTCTTCAAGGACACTTTTAAATTAAAAAAATTTGACCTTGAGATGGGAAAGTAAATCAATTCTGTACACTGTGGTAGGATGGATAACAGGAAACAGATTTTTGAGAAGGGAAGGACCTTACATCTTCCAAACTCCAGCCTAGAGAAAATGTGTGTGTATTATTGCACACACAATGAAAGGAAGTTGGAAAAAAAAAGAGCAGAGCAGAACTAGGTTCTGAGGGACAGAAGTTTTGATGTATGGGAGAAGCCTTGACTGTTGTCTGCTGTGGCTTGGGACCATTTTTGGCCATGGTCTATGGGATAGAGGCCCATTTGAATTTGGCCCAGTTACGATTGCAGTGAAAAATAGACACAATTTTCAGAGGAGAGATAGTCAAATTTTAAATTGGATATAAATTGTTAGAACTCCCAAGAATTCTGATTGTTAACAAATATAAACAAATGACCACATGTACCAGTGGTGGGTTTCAAAAAATTTTCGAACCTACTCTGTGGGTGTGGCCTCCTTTGTGGGAGTGGCTTGCCAGCCATGTGACCTGGTGGGAGTGGCTTGCCAGCCATGTGTTTCCCTCCCTCCCTCCCTCTCTCTCTCTCTCTCTCTCTCTTTCCTTCCTTTTGTCTCTCTGTCCCTTTTTCCTTTTTTTCTTTCATCTCGCTCTCACTTTTTCTTTCTTTCTTTCTTTCTTCTTTCTTTCTTTCTTTCTTTCTTTCTTTCTTTCTTTCTTCCTTCCTTCCTTCCTTCCTTCCTTCCTTTCTTTCCCTTTCTTTCCCTGTGTGAGTCTGTGTGTGTGTGTGTGTGTGTGTGTGTGTGTGTGTGTGAGTGTGAGTGTGTGAGTGGTGGGTTTCAAAAAATTTTGGAACCTCTTCTGTAGGTGTGGCCTGCTTTCCGGGTCCACTGGTGGAACCTCTTCTAACCAGTTTGGTAGATTTGACGAACCGGTTCTATCAAACTGGTGCGAACCGGTAGGAACCCACCTCTGACATGTACCCATTTTAACAATGTAATCTTGAATATACTGCATTTTAGTTTAGTTTCAAGCTAATCAAGTTTAAAAACTGTTCCTGAATTTGTGATATCTATTTTGAATAGTTCTTCATTAAAAGGGGAGAGAGAACTAATTAATCTGGAATTTAAGGACTAAATTGTCTCCTCCTTTCTTGAGATTACTTCTTGTTTTTCCAGCGATAGTCAATTAAAAACTTGACCATGGTAAATTCCTACTTTCTTTGAGCAATTCTTGCTGTACTTTTAGTCTGTTTCCTGCATCGGGAAGTACCAAATGAATACCCAGATAGCATATCTAATTTATTTATTTAAAATCATTTATTTATTATATTTATTTATGTACTTATTAAATTTATATGCTGCCCATCTCACTATCAAGCAAATCAGGGTTGCTTACAATGCTATAAATAATAAAACTATTTAAAAAATCAAAAGGTTAAAACACTGGGCAACCAAATTAAAAAAATATGTTATTAACAAAGTGAATGAAAGATCCAATGCAAACATGTACTGGAAGTAGAATCGCCTACTAGCTATCTCCTATTAAATCTTTGATTTTTACTATAGTTTTCTCTGAAAATGAAAGGCATTTGATAATGAAGCTAATGGTAAAACTGAGGTTTTTCAGAGTCTACATTTTTATCAAATTTTGCCTTATATATCTTTTTGATTCCTTATACCTTATTCCATAAATATCTTCAAAGCACATTGGTTAAGTTGACCCTTCTATTCATATTTATAAAATGGCTGCCTTACAATAATGTTTTAAAATCCATTTTGATACTTTCTCAATTTTTAAATCCTCCCTCATCCCCTAATATATTTTTAAAGAAAACTGTCTGAAATTAAAAACGATTTGATGTATCACAGAATCTTTTCAAAATGTAGTGTCAATATTATTCTGCCAGAGGGTACATCAATTTATGCACATTCAATATTTATGACTGAAATAAGATTACCATTACTAATGTGTGTTCCACAGACTGCAGATCTAAAATAATTACTAAATATGTGTGCTATATTATATGAAAATAACATTCCACAGCTCCCAAGTCAAGAATGCAGATGTGCCACATCTCTGGTTGTGTGTGACTTGTAATGAAACTTGTTTTTTTCCCTCTGTGAGATATTCACATTTACAATGCACATAATGTGTTTAATAAATTCCCAAGGAAACACTCTGTTGCCAAAGCAGAATAATAATCTCATCTAGCATACAGGCAATATGTTGGATTTAAGAAAGGTGCCATTGAAAGCACTGAATCTTGGAAATAACATTCTTTGGAAGAAAAAGTCTGGGTGAATAACAACAGTGAATATCTTTTCAAGAAAACGTAAATTGGCATGCTAGTGCCAATAGAAAAATTGTTAAAAGAAAAAAATAAACTATAGCAACAGAAAGAAAAAGGTGGGTGAACATAGAGAAAAACTGGCAAAGAATTCAGAAATGCTAGATTAGCTGCATTAGCTCACAAATTTTTAGTTCTACTCTATTCACTTTTGAAGCTGATTCTGTTCTTGACAAATAGTGTAGATAGTTGCTCTCGGACAGAGGAGGAAGACAGCAAAAATACAACCATTCTCAGTCTTTCACAATCCTATCTCTGCTCTTCCTTCTTGGTACATCATTGCCAATTTTCACAGCAATAGCAAGAAATCCAATCTCTGCAATGACTCTCATGTTCCCTCTGGACTACTACTATGTTGAATAGACCCAAGGGGGGGGGGGGGAGGAAATAAATTTAAGCCTTAGTAGATAGACCAGACCAAAATACCAATGACATGTGGGTCTAGAACTACTTTTATTGTAAAGCTATACTAACACAATCTTGCAAAACTCAATGTGCTTCTTCCTTCCTCACTTTATTCATGCGAAATTGGATTCTTAGAATGGGATCAAGCCATGCATCTTCAATCCTTGCCTTCTTAGTGATTCTTCCCCCCGTCCTTCGGTGTCATTCCCAATGCTTTTTATAATAGCTCTAGTAAAACAGTTTGAGAAGGACCTTGCTAATGATCCTTTAGAAGTGAGGGGATGCCACGATTTTGGTAAATCCCACTGTGGGTAAAAGAGATTTAATAGGCATAGTAATTAAGTCAGGATCTATAGATCTGGGGGATCTGTTGTCTGCAAGGAGTGTTCCACGCCTCCAACTCACTTTGGGCATTTTTAATTGATTGGTCAACCTTCATTTTATGCATATATATATATATATATGTATGTATGTATGTATGTATGTATGTATGTATGTATGTATGTATGTCTGTCTGTCTGTCTGTCTGTCTGTCTGTCTGTCTGTGTATTTGTGCTGATAAATAAATAAAGGGAGACTAGTATAGATCTATTTCAAGCTATTTAGCTCTCATCAGCTAGCCATACCCTTACTGGGAATCGAACCTGGGCTGTATTACATATTACACAGTTATATTAGCCACTAAGCCACACGCTCTCTTCCTTTATCAGCTAATATATCTCTATCTCTATCTCTATCTCTATCTCTATCTCTATCTCTATCTCTATCTCTATCTCTATCTCTATCTCTATCTCTATCTCTATCTCTATCTCTATCTCTATCTATCTATATCTATATCTATATCTATATCTATCTATCTATCTATCTATCTATCTATCTATCTATCTATCTATCTATCTATCTCTATATTTATATCTATCTATCTATCTATCTATCTATCTATCTATCTATCTATCTATCTATCTATCTATCATCTATCTATCTCTATATTTATATCTATCTATCTATCTATCTATCTCTATATTTATATCTATCTCTATATTTATATCTCTATCTATCTATCTATCTATCTATCTATCTATCTATCTCTATATTTATATCTATCTATCTATCTATCTATCTCTATCTATCTATCTATCTATCTATCTATCTATCTATCTATCTATCTACATCTATCTATCTATCTACATCTATCTATCTCTATCTATCTATCTATCTATCTATCTATCTATCTATCTATCTATCTACATTTATCTATCTGTCTGTCTGTCTGTCTGTCTGTCTGTCTATCTATCTATCTATCTATCTATCTATCTATCTATCTATCTATCTATCATCTATCTATCTATCTATCTATCTATCTACCTACCTACCTACCTACCTACCTAGATATAGATATAGATATAGATATAGATATAGATATAGATATAGATATAGATATAGATATAGATATAGATATAGATATAGATATAGATATAGATATAGACATAGACATAGACATAGACATAGATATAGATATAGATATAGATATATCCCAGGTTACATGTCCCCTAATAAGATGCCCAAAGTTTTCTTCCACTTGCCCCATTAGAGAAGTTATTCTGTGAAATTTTAATTAAAGTCTCCTCCATTTTTCCCCTCCTCCATTTTGCTTCTTTGTTCATGGGCATTTCAGTTCTCCTTTCACCATAATGTGCTGGATTGTGATGAGATTCGGTTTATTGTAGAATATAGAAAATGGCCCACGATATTTCAAAAGATACAAAATAATGAGCAGTCTGCTGGAACAGCTGCTCTTTTCATTTGCACTGGCAGAGAAACCAAAGTTCTTCCTGGGAAAACAAGGTATACACAACCCAGACAGATGCAGCGGTGATGAGATTATAAACAAAATGGCTAATGTTGTTGCAGTGTCTCAGAAGAAGAAAGTCAACTTGGGTAACAGGTTTCTGAATGCATAGATCTGGAACTGGAAGTAATCAGAAGCAGAGGAAGTAGGATCTTGGTGATGTTAAAATAAATTGATATAGCAATTAAGATGAGAAATAAAGTGAGTGCTAGTTAGCTTAGATTTACTAAAGAAATCAGAACTAGGGACTGTAGGAAGTTATCACCCAGCCCTCTCCCAGAAAAAGGAAATATCCTAGGAAATATTGAAAAGACAGAATATTTCTCTGGGTGTGAAAAGAAAGAAACATGTTTTAAAAGACAGAAGAGCTGCCTGCCCTTCCTGCCCATCCCCACCTTGTCGATGGGCCATTAAGAAGGCCAAGCAAGCCCCTTTACATAATAAAGACTTCTCCACTTCAACTCCAGGTGGATGAGATTAAAGCATGATAATATTGGCCCTTTACTCAACTGACCACATGGCATCATGAGAACTCAACCAAACCTGGATTCAAAACGCAGCCTAGAGAGTTGCCCCTGCATGGCCCCATGGGAGTCTGACAACCAATCAGAATACAAGCTCAAGATCAAAGGCCAGATGGGCATAAAACCAGGGACTCAGCTTTTCTTCCTTCCTTGTTTCCCCTTCTCTTCTCTTCTCCACCAACATTGAAGCATGTGATCCCCTTTTCAGTTCAGGGCTCAAGCCATGTGATCCTGTCCACCAATAAACCATCTTTCCAAGCAGCCTCCATGTCTCTAGAGTCTTTTTCCCCACTTGGAGCTGAACCCAGAAGGACATTTCTTTCATCAGGATCTGTAGAATATATGCAGTCTGCCTATCTCAAAGATTAGAAATGCAATAAGAATAATCAAAAGAATCAAGAAAAATATTAAAAAGTTGGGAAGTGGAGGTGCAAAGTAAGACATATACACACATGCATACAGGAACAAAGAGAAGAGCAAAAGTTTCATCTGGAGGATGGCTGCAAAAAACAAACAGGCTAAAAAGTTAAATATAATTAAAAAAACCTTTAAGTTAAGGATGAAAAAATAGATAGCAAGTAAAAGAAGTGCGAAGTATCTGTCCCAGCAGAACTTTGCACACATTGATTCAGTTCAGGGGAGCAAAAGCATCTGGGAATCAGCAAAAGATTCAGGAATATCAATTAGCAAAAGACAATATGACTAGAGACACCCTGGCAGGTTCAACAGAGAGAAAATGTGTGGTGGACTGTGGGGTGTGTGGGATGTTGGTTTGAAGGATTGGATGGAGGAGAAGCAGAGTGTAATTGAGATGGGCCATATGGGAGGAGGTTCAGTGCTGAAGAACCTTTCACAGGTCAACAAAGAGAATGAGATAAATCGATACAATATTTTTACCTTACTAGCTGTGGCTGCAATTTTGGGGACGGAAGCTAGAAGGATGTTGTTGTCGTTTTAAATATATATCAAATGTATATTTAAATGGGTATGAAATGTGTTGATTTTTTTCAAGAAGCTGCTTAGTCTGTTGTATACAAATTGCTAGCTCCGAACCGTGGCACGACAAAACCGCGGTCCACTAAAGCGCGCCTGATTAAAGCGCGTCGCTGACGTCATCAGCAGCGCGACAACGACCGCGGAGAAAAAAGGGCGCTTTAAAAAGCGCTTTTAAAGCAAGCCGATTCACGTAAAGGTAAGGGTTAGGTTTAGGTTTAGGTTTAGGGTTAGGGTTAGGTTAAGGGTTAGGTTAGGTTTAGGGTTACATTAAGCGTTAGGGTTAGGGTTAGGGTTAGGTTAAGGGTTAGCGTTAGGTTTAGCGTTAGGTTAAGGGTCAGGTTAAGGGTCAGGTTTAGGGTTAGGTTTAGGGTTAGGTTTGGGGGGTTAGGTTTAGGTTTACGCGTTAATTTTAGCTTTACCGCTCACAGCGTGCTTTTTTCGTCGCGCTGTGATGACGTCAGGTACGCGGTTTCGTCGAGCGCGCTTTAGTCGACCGCGGTTTTGTGGTAGAACCGCTCTGAACAAGGGCATGAAATTAATCATATTGAGTTCAACAGTTAACGTGGTTGCTTGAAGTTGTCCTTCTATAGATATTATACCCTGTATATTTGTATGCTCTTTTAAAAAAAAATGCAAGTGATAATGTTCACTTGCGTTTAAAAAAAAACGGCGTGGCAGTGGAAAATTGGACCATGTGATGGACTTGTGGGTGTGGGGGCAAGATCATGAACTTTCAACTGGGTGGAAAACCCAGAAAGCTTTTAGATTCAGGTTTTCCACAGATGTGCCAACATGTCTCTCTTTAATAAATTGGAACTTTGAGGATTATTTTGCCTTGGACTCTAAATTAATTTTGGATGATATTTGGAACACTGACAGCAAAGTTCTTCCACCTTTTAAACTCATCTGGGCTCATCTGGTTTTTATGCCCTGTAACTCTGCTGTCTCCCTTCTCCTACAGCTAGCCTTTTCAACTCTTCTGTTTCTCCATCCACATTTTTATCATTGCTCTTATTTTACTCTACTAAAGTGAGTCAGGAAATCCATTTAGGGAGGAGGAAAAAAAAAGAATAGGTAGGCAATATTAAGCAAAGGGGATATCTTGTGTCTCAAGAATATTTGGCTTTTACTTAGCCAAAGCAAATGCTTGCAATTGTTAATATTTGTTTTCTTGTTCTTTGTGCCATTATGCACACACAGAGAGTTTAGTTGATTTAAAAATTAATATGCGTCTAAGACAGCCTTGTCTGCTGGATGACTAAGGCAAAGGATTCCTCATAAGATGTCTCTTTTGAACAAAGCGGGATTAATCCCACGTCATAGTGTTGTTATAGCTGTATCACCTGTTCTTGGTAGTAATAAAATGTGCTCAAACCACAAAACCTTAGTTTTACTGTCTTTCCTAGGTAGGAAAGTACCAGTCTTTGTTTTGCAATAGCAATAGCACTTAGATTTATATACGATTTCATAGTGCTTTACCATCCTCTCTAAGTGGTTTTAGAAAGTTAGCTGCCCGGAGTCCTCCAGGATTGGGCGACCTATAAATAAAATTAAACTTGAAACTTGAATTTGCCCCCAACAATCTGGGTCCTCATTTTACCGACCTCAGGAGGATGGAAGGTGAGTCAACCTTGAGCTGGTGAGGATCATACTCCTTGAAGTTGGCAGAGTTAATACTGCATTCTAACCAGGGGTGGGTTGCTCCCATTTCGGCCTGCATTGGGTGAACTGGTAGTAGTGGGAGTGGGAGGCTCCGCCCATCTGCCCAGACACTTCTGCGCATCTGCAGAACTGACGTGTGTGCGTGAGAGCGGGAAAAAAGTTTTTTCTTAAATCACTAACCACTGCGCCACCAGGGCTTAGAGTAAATTTCAAGAAAGATGAGCGATACTCGGAATTCAGCTTCTCAAACTCACACCTGCCTCTGTTCCAACTAAGAGACTGCATTTCTTATGTCAATTAATATTTCTTCCTTGTTAGAACTGCAACAAACAGGTTGGAAAAGTCACACTGCTTCTAAATTTCATTCTTGTCAAATTCAACTCTATATTTAAGTTTTGTCTTCATTACTTCCTTTTTTAAAGCTCAGTAGGAACTGTTTAGTTCCTATTCTCCTTGCTTAATCTGGTATGACTATTACTGAAAATAATTTCACTATTTTAATTGAATTCTTGGGTCTACTTAAATGCAGCTTGACAACAGTAATTAATAAGGAATTATCAGCTGTAAGAAATGCAGTTCCAAGTGTAATGACAAAATGAAAATTGTGAATAAATATCTATTAAATTCTACTCTTGCTTAAACTTAAGTTACAGAAAAAATGATCCTTCTAACTAGGCTGAAAGAACTCAAAAGTGAAAGGTTGCAGTTATCTGCTTTAAAACTCATTTAGTTGCAGATAACCAAGGAATTCAACAATAAAAGAAAAATAATTCCCTTTATGGAAAAATTAAGTTGTAGAAATGCTAATATATTAATATTAAACATTTGGATGAAAATACGTTATTCCTTTTCTGTCTTAAAAAAATCAGACTTCTACTGCTTCTGATCCATCATTTCAAATGCTGTAGCAACACAAATTCATTCATTTTCAGTAAAACTATCACTGCTGGGTTTCCATTGGCTCATATAAATTGTACAGACCAGAGGTGGGTCCCTACCAGTTCGCACCTATTCGGTAGAACCGGTTCGTCAAATCTACCAAACCGGTTAGAAGAGGTTCCACCAGTGGACCCGGAAAGCAGGCCACACCTACAGAAGAGGTTCCAAATTTTTTTGAAACCCACCACTGGTCCTTGGATGTGATTATTCTACACTGTCATGCTCATATTTATAAAACTCAGTGCCTCTGTGAAAGGTAAGGATGACTACTGCATTTGTGGTGCAATCAGAACATTGCGTGTGTTGAAGTTGTTTTAACGCAAACCAAAGATGCCTTTTGAAAAACAAGTTTACATCCTATTCTTATGCATGCCAGTGCTGTGTGTGAGGTAATTTAAGGTGGTTCTGACAAGTGTCGTCGGCATCTTCATATCCGGTCACATGGGCGGCAAGCCACTCCCATCCGGTAACGTGGGTGGCAAGCCACTCCCACAAAGAAGGCCACACCCACAGAGTAGGTTCGAACAATTTTTGAAACCCACCACTGGTACAGACCTATCATGCACCAGTGTTTTTTTATTTTTTATTATAAATCTAGGATGAGGAAGGAAGTGGTAGAAAGGTTTGCAACAAATAGCTCTCACTGTGCCTTACATAATCCCTGAAAGCAAGAGTTCTCTAGCCTAAACTTCTTCCTTTTTTCACATGCCTTCATTACTCTGCTTAATTTGAAGAAGATAATAATAGAGTTTCCATTTAGAGTGGAAAACAGGTTTGTTATAAAGTTGTCAAAATATTACAATAGTGGTTGGTGAAAGGCGCTGAATACTTTTACGCAATGTATTAAACTAGGCAGGGCCTTGCTTGAATTCACCTCCCAGTTAGGTTGTAAGTCCATAGTATATAAGATTGGCTGGAAAAATCATAGGTGGGGAGATGGATTTGAAGGATAGTAATGCAGAAATCATTCTGCAACTTTCCTTCCAAGAACTTTTTTTTTTTTTTAATCTATTTTTCCCCACTATTTTAACTGTGGAAATTATCCTTTATACCACACTGCCCGGTCTAATTAATGCCTCAGGCTTTTGAAAACGATGAACATCCAGCTTGGATAGATACACTTCTTAATCATCTAATTCTATTCTATTCATTGGTGGGTATTCCCTCTATACTAGCCCTTTCGACACCAATATTGATTTAGAATTATAAGACAAATGTAAACATTTGCTATGTGCAAAATGCCAGCATAAGCCCAATTCTCATTTCACTGCTGTGTTTAAGAAAGCATGATAAGATATTATAGATTAAATAAGTGTATTTACATATTGTTTGACATCCAGGGCAAGTCCATTATCAAGGCCTGCTGAGACAGCCAAAGTTTAATGGCTTTTTGAAATCTCAGCAGGATCAGGGCTACCTGGATCTCAAAGGGGAAGGTATTCCAGGGGTGGACTTCAAAATTTTTAGCAATGGGTTCTCAGCCCAGTAGCTGGCTGGGCGTGGGTGTGGCTATAGTGGGAGTGGCCTAGTTGGCCTCCTGCACCATGGTGGGGGCCTCGTTTTTATCTTCCCCAGGCTCCAGAGCAGTGGTGGAATTCAAATAATTTACCAACCAGTTCTCTGCCCTAATGACCAGCTGGGTAGGCGGGGATCGGTGGTCATGTGATCATGTGGGCTTGGCCAAGTCAACGTCACTCAGGTTGATGGGCACTTCGCCTTAGCTGTTACAATGTAATAAGGGTTAACCGGAGAGGCAGTTTCTGTAAGCAGGGCAATAAAGATGAGGCTAGAAACAACACCAGAATTTTTCCTTCCTGCCTAAAAAAATAAAATAAGATTTCTTCCAACAACCAGTTCTCCGAACTGCTTAGAACGTTACGAACCGGTTCTCCCAAATAGGTGCGAACCGGCTGAATCCCATCACTGCTCCAGAGGCTTTCCTTGAGCCTCTGGGAGGGCAAAATTTCCCTCCGGGCTCCGGAGGCCTTCTAGGAGACCTCTTTTTCTCTTCCCCAAGCCTCCACACAGCCCTGCACCTATCTCAGATCCAAAATGGGCCAGACAGGAATGGGATTTGGAGGTTCTCTGAACTGGCCATAACATTAGCTAGAGGTTTTCCCAAGCCTGGGCAAACCCATAGCAGCCCACCCCTGAGGTATTCTAAAGAAGGAGCAGCAAGGAGAAGACTATAGACTCTGTTGATGCCACTCCCTGTGGGAAGAAACCCCAAGGGAACCCAGAATTGGTCTTCTTGATTTTTCAAACATGAAGTTTTTGAAAACATTGATATTACCATGGAGCAAATGGCCAGTTTATCAAACAGATGCAAATAAAAACATTTAAGATCATAACCCAAGTTATATAAAATGAAAAGGACTAGGGGTGACACGAAGAGCCAAGGTGGTGCAGTGGTTAGGGTGCAGTACTGCAGGCCACTTCAGCTGACTGCTATCTGCAGTTCGGCGGTTCAAATCTCACCGGCTCAAGGTTGACTCAGCCTTCCATCCTTCCGAGGTGGGTGAAATGAGGACCCAGACTGTGGGGGCGATATGCTGACTCTGTAAACCACTTAGAGAGGGCTGAAAGCCCTATGAAGCGGTATATAAGTCTAACTGCTATTGCTATTGCTATGATAGCAGTGTTCCAATATCTCAGGGGTTGCCACAAAGATGAGGGAGTCAAACTATTTTCCAAGGCACCTGAAGCAATGGGCGGAAACGAATCAAGGAGAGAAGCCACTTAGAACTGAGGAGAAATTTCCTGACAGTTAAAATAATTAATCAATGGAACAGCTTGCCTCTAGAAGTTGTGAATGCCCCAACACTGGAAGTTTTTAAGAAGATGTTGGATAGCCATTTGTCTGAAATGGTATAAGGTTTCCTGCCTAGGCAGGGGGTTGGACTAGAAGACCTCTAAGGTACCTTCCAACTCTGCTATTGTATTGGATTAAAAGCTCAGTGAGTTGGGTTGTCTGTTCTAATGGTAATGTTTATTTTTAAACTGTGCTACCAGGATTCAGGGAAACTAAAGGACTATTTACTAACCTAATTGTGTGCTACATGAAGCATCAGTAAAGGTCACAATGGAAAGAGATTTTAGACACACAGTTTAAAACATTCTACTTCAGGTGTTGCAGTTGAGGAATTAACATTTCTAAATGGATATGTAAGGAATTGTTAATTATTTTTGTAAATATGTTGGATAACACCACTCCACCCGGGATTTAGATCATTTGATGTCTTAAAATGCCAATTAGTATTGATACTATAATTATTTTATAATTATAACAGCCATGGTGGCACAGTGGTTAGAATGCAGTATTTTAGGCTAACTCTGCCCACTGTCAGGAGTTTGATTCTCACCGGCTCAAGGTTGACTCAGCTTTCCATCCTGAAGTTGGTAAAACGAGGACCCAGATTGTTGGGGACAATATACTGACATTGTAAACAACCCAAAGAGTGATGTAAAGTAATTGTCAGGCCTGCAATTATATCCCCTTTCCTTTCATTTATTCCCCAGCCCCGGAAGGGCCGTTCAGTGTCCACATTTTCTTTGCTTCGCAGGGCCGACTCCTTCTCCTCCAGTGTTCTCCTCTCCTAACAGCTCTGCACATACCTGAGTCTGGAACAGGCTCCAGCTGTTCTTCCTCCTCATTCATATCAGTCTCCAAAGGCAGCTACCTCTCCGGTCACTGGGAAATGTCGGATGGCCCCGGCTCTTTCTCTGCGTCCGATGCAAAGCATCCATCAGAACCTTCCCCAGACTCCAGAACCGACCCAAGTTCCTCCCCGAGGTCCTCATTGTTTGAGTCTTCTGCCAGCTCTGCTGGCAGCTGACGGGGCCACAACTTGGAGCAACATATAAGTCTAAGTGTTAGTGCTATTGCTATTGCTACTTTCATAAGCATTTATACGGAACATTTTTACACTAAAAAAATAACAGCATGAATAGCTTGGCAATTTATGCTAAAGATGTCTGGAGAAAATACTTTATAATTGTGAGAATTCTCTAAAATTCCAGTTGGATGTTTTCTGGCTTAGTATTGTATTGGGATAGGAGTAACCCTACAATCATCAATGGGGTATTTTCTAAATAATCAAGCTCAATGACACTCAAAAAGTAGCTCCCTAGATTGTATCCAATATATGTTATATTGTGCTTCTGAGCCGAGGTGGCGCAGTGGTTAGAGTGCAGTACTGCAGGCCACTTCAGCTGACTATTATCTGCAGTTCGGCTGTTCAAATCTCACCGGCTCAGGGTTGACTCAGCCTTCCATCCTTCCAAGGTGGGTAAAATGAGGACCCAGATTGTGGGGGCGATATGCTGACTCTGTAAACCGCTTAGAGAGAGCTGAAAGCCCTATGAAGTGGTATATAAGTCTAACTGCTATTGCTATGTTTTTACTTTCTTCCATCTTAAATATAGTAAACTCCCAAGCATAAAGATATTTTGATCTGCTGATTTACGGTACATCTTTCGCATAGTCCTCATCTAAACAAAATGCAACTAGATCCTGAACATTACCTCAAATTAATAGTAAAAGAGCCAGGTTTTGGGCAGAGGGAGTAGGAGATGTTTTGCAGATAATTTTAAAAAATAAAATAAAAGTAACTGTGATCCCTTTAATATCACTGAGCTGTGCTAATGCTCAGCAGCTGGAATATATTTAGAAGTATATTCTCAATGCAAAACTCTGAGATTTTCTAAATGGAATGAATTAGCTCTATGTGTAGTTCTAGCAGACTAAAAAGCATGTTTTAAGCTATTAGCATATGTTTCCCCCCCCCCCAAGGCATCGGAAATGCAGAAAATAAACTGCAAATACCAAGGCACAGAACTGTGGATATTTTTGTCCACTCCATCCTGCTTCTCCTGCTTCCTTCTCCATCCCTCTGCTCTATCTCATTGATGCTTTCAATCTCAGTGTACAGTGTAAAAAAAGACAAAACACACACACACACACACACACAAAAAAAAAAAAAACCCAAACCAATCCCTTGGTAATACTGGTCACATTTATTTCAGCGTGTGTTTTACTCGTGAAAAAGAAGTCCAAAATAATTTACAGAAGTTGAAAAGCAAAATCAAGGCCAATTAAGAAACAAAAAAAATATTGAAAACTGTCGATATGAAGAATCATAAAAAAAAGAAAGCAATTGCAGCTGCATGTTAGAAGTGTCTTAAAACTGGAAGGGAAGCATCTTGCATAATTTTGAATCACATGGAGGATAGTTGTGTGTCTCATGAAGGTTAGCTTTTTATAGCAAGTTCCAATCTCAGATTGACTCAGCCCCTCTGTGTTCAAGGAATCTGAAATAATGTTACATTTCTAATACAAACATCTTTAAGTGACGATCTTTTTTCTCTTTTGACTTGGATAATATTCTCTCCTTGACTCCTTTCATTTCTTTCCTCCGACTTCTGAGGTTTACTTAACATAACCTGGCAGACTGTCTTCCATTTATCGAAAGGCCCACTTGACCGAAGCCCCAACTTTTTAAAAAAACATCTTCTCTCCCCAAGGAAAGGAGGCTAAACGTTTTTCCTTCTTCCATACTATTTTCTCCAAGAAACCAAGGAGACCAAACACAATTTGCTTGAGCATCTGCTTTGCCATCTTCAATCAGGATTGAAAAGACCCTCTATACTATAGATCATAAATGCTGTGAATCAGTGACGTGCAGTCAGGGGAGGCAGGGCCTCACCACTGTCATCATGAAAAGAAATAAAAATGTAAAAGGAAAAAGGCTGAGCTAGTTGCTGCCAGAGTCACAGTGGATGGCTCTGCTTAGTGCTTAACTGTTTAAAAAAGCCTCTAAAAAGTGCCCTCTACAGGAGGAGGCGGGAGAACCAGGTGCCTCATTTAGTCTGACTTTATGATCACTCGAGCAGAGTTAAGCAAGGGTTAAAAGCCAAAAAATTCCTTATGTAGATGAGGCACGTGGTTCTCTCGCCTCCTCCTGTAGAGGGCGTTTTTTTTAGAGGCTTTTTTAAACAATTAACCAGAATCATCCATTGGGGACTCTGGCAGCAGCTAAACCAGCCTGACCTCAGCAGCTCTTGCCTTTTTCCTTTTACATTTTTACCTTTTCATCATGGCAGACAAGAGCAGAGTTGAAATCCTCTGTGAAACAGCTGGAAAAGGTATGTGGGTCGGAGGGAGGGGGACGAATTCAAAATTAATGGTTTGTGTGTGTGTGTGTGTGTGTGTGTGTTTTACCCGCCTCTGCTGCCGGAAACAGTGGCAGGGCGGCTTTTGCCTCTAGCGCCGGGGCGGCAGGGCGGCTTTTGCCCGCTTGCCTCACCAGCCGTAAACCTCATCGCATGTCACTGCTGTGACTAGTCATCTTCTTTTAACAACCCCATAATCCCTTGCAGGGTGGAGTCTGGGCAACTGAATGGAGCTGGATGTTTACTGGCTGGATGCCCTTCCTTTTTGCCAATGCGGAGTTTTGTTTCCAGAAGTCATATTCTCATTGGTGCCAGAGAGAGAAATCTCTGCCTCTACCTGGGATCAAATTCATAGCTCCACCACTCCACTCATGCTGCGGACCATGAGTGGTCCATCACACCACTCATGCTGTGAATAGTATACCTTCCTAAAAAGTAAGGAATGCCATTCATAGCAACATGTAATCAACATATTATGTGAGACTGGTTTCTGCATCTCTTTCCACATTTAAATTTCCTTAAATTTCTGCTTTACTTATCAGATATGAGCAGCTTAGAAAATCTCTATTATTAATTGAAAGTTAGTTCTAGCCTTTGCATTGCTGCAGGATGGGAATTATTTTTTTTACAATCCTACCTTTCTCTTAGACCACATTAAAATCTGCTCCCTAAGGATGGATTCTTCAGTCAGACCTGAAGAAGGTTCTTGGTGAGAAGCGAAATGTCCTCCAGGAAAAACAAAGGAAGGCCAGTTTCCTGTTGAAAAAATACCTTTGGGATAAGGCAGTAGTGGGTTTCAAAAATTGTTCGAACCTACTCTGTGGGTGTGGCCTCCTTTGTGGGAGTGGCTTGCCGCCCATGTGACCGGATGGGAGTGGCTTGCCGCCCATGTGACCGGATATGAAGATGCCGACGACACTTGTCAGAACCACCTTAAATTACCTCACACACAGCACTGGCATGCATAAGAATATGATGTCAACTTGTTTTTTAAAAGGCATCTTTGGTTTGCGTTAAGACAGCTTCAACACACGCAATGTTCTGATTGCACCACAAACGCAGTAGTCATCCTTACCTTTCACAGAGGCACTGAGTTTTATAAATAGGAGCATGATGGTGTAGAATAATCATCTCCAAGGACCAGTGGTGGGTTTCAAAAAAATTTGGAACCTCTTCTGTAGGTGTGGCCTGCTTTCCAGGTCCACTGGTGGAACCTCTTCTAACCAGTGTGGTAGATTTGACGAACCGGTTCTACCGAATAGTTGCGAACCGGTAGGAACCCACCTCTGGGATAAGGATGGTAGAACTTCCAGAACAGAACTAGAATTTTTAAAAAAAGTGGGGGACGGAGGAGAGGAAAGGAGAGAAATGTGCATCATTTTCTCCAGTAAAAAAAAGCTGTTCCATCTATTGTATATTCTATGAATATAGGTTCTATTTTATTTACAGAATAGCTAACCAGAATTCAGGCCATTTTTTTTTCTGGAGAAGGGGCTTATTCCATCTCTAATCAAAAATGCACCATTAAAATAACGAGCCCATCACTTCGCTAAAGCAGAGCATTGCACTGCATCTGTTACCAACCCCTGAAAAGCAAAATCTACATGAGCAAATCTCAGCTTCCAAATTTCCAGGGTATTTTTATTCCTTGGGGCTACCACTATGAGAACATGAGAAGATGTCCTTGTAAGCATTCATTAGTACAAAAATAAAACAATCTTTGTCATGCATTCCGTATCTAAAATGTTTTCTCTTTAATATTTAATTCGTTAGTTGGATACCAAATATTTATTGTCTGAGACAACATATTAGTCCACTGAAACAAGAATGGTTTACATCTTTTGAACGTCTCGGGGGATCTGAATAAGATTCCAGCTTTTTTAAAAAAAAAAAAAAAAAAAAATTAACTATACTATTCTATGACTTCTATTCTATCACACCTTTTCTATTATGTATTCTATTGACGCATACCCTTTTCAGAACGGGGAAAGGGGAATAAATTTATTCTATTTATTCTATCGGCAAATCTAAATTAGCATTCTGGTTACCGTGTGTAAAATAGAAATGTGGGTGAAAACACTGCACCGCAACTTGGTTGAAATAGTTATGTTGCTGTTTTTAACTGCAAAGCTTATCTGTGGTGACTTAAAATGAAAGGTGTTAGATATTAGCAACTGTTTTAGTGGTTTCCACCAAAGTCCTCTGTTCAGGCGGGGAACAGAGGTTTAATCTCATTGGTCGAAGGGTCTGACAGCTTCCTATAAAAGGGCTGCTGTCAGACTGAACCTTCAGTCTGACAGTCACCCAACTAACTTTGTGCTTAAGACAGGACTAGAACCAGTGGTGGGATTCAGCCAGTTCGCACCTATTCGGGAAACCGATTGGTAACTTTCTAAGCAGTTTAGAGAACCAATTGTTGAAAGGAATCTCCTTTTGTTTTTCCCCACTTTACAGGGCTAATCCTGTAAGGAAGGCAGGAAGGAAACATTCTGGTGTTGTTTCTAGCCTGATCTTTATTGCCCTGCTTACAGAAACTGCCTCTCCAGTTAACCCTGATTACATTGTAACAGCTAAGGCGAAGCGCCCATCGACCTGAGTGGCCTTGAATTGACCAAGCCCACCCAGTCACATGACCACTGAGCCCCACCTATCCAGATAGGTGATTTTTGTTTTGCAATATTCTGTTAATTAGCAGCATTTATTTCATTGCACTTGACCAATTTTAATAATCCCATTCCTTAGTTGTGCACAGAGAACATTTGCAAGCAGCTCTGGCTCCCTAATTATCTTTTCCCATCTTCTTCGACAAAAGTCAAATGATTTATACTGCTCTGTATTTCATTGTTGCTGAAATAACACTATATCTCAATAAAATGACTGCTTACTGCATACAGCCTGCTAATTAATGCTATCCCTGCTAACATATGTCAGACATTTTTCCTGATTAGGTTTGTAAGGATTTTCTGTTAACTTTTGGTTAAAATCCAGAAATTCTGTTCCAGTGCTCTCCAAACCTTTTTCTACACCTGCTACTAAATTCATGCTGTGGATGTAGCAATCTTAGTTCATGAAGTCATTCTGATTAAGTTTGGTCAGAGACTGGAATGAATATTACTGCATTCCCATTACCTCAAAGAGCCCGGTGGAAGTTTAATATTCCAGAATCATTTGTAAATCCCCTTCTGCTGCTTTAGATTGTAAGCTTAAATATATATTTAGATTTAATAGTCTGGAGTTAAGTGAGATATATTGAGAGCCAGGCTGGATATGATGAACTGCGTGGCAGGAGGAAGCATAGCATTTTTTCACACATTAAAAACAAAGGCAAAACAACAACATCAAGGCAACAACAGTAAATTTTCTTGGAGACTTGTCCATCCCTTTCAGTCTTCTTTGTTTTACATGCTTATCAGGAAAAGATACAGAGAATCTTTCCATTTTTGGCCTGTCCCTTCAATATGTTGATCTATAAAGACTGCCAGACTGTCTGTTTATTATATCAAATTTGTATGCGCAGAACTGTCACTGCACCTGTGGTTAAGCCATAATTATGGGTCAATCTTTCAACTCAAATGACTATGCAAAGTATCACTGATGCGCTGAAAGTCTCCAGACATTATGTCTTTGGCAATTAGGAAAGGTTTGAAATCAGGATGCTCTGCTTTTGCTGATGGATAACAGACACTAATAATAGAATGTAGAATGCTTTGTAGATTGCCAGAAATCTATAACCTGCTTCTCTTCTCTTCCTTCTGCTCCCTTCCCCCTCTCTCATCCTCCTTCTTCTCTTCCCTTTTCTTTTCTCTTCTCCTTTCTATATTTCTGTTTGATTTTCTGGTCCTATCCATTTACTTCTCTTTCTGAACTCAAGTAAATCTTTGTGATTAGCTGTTGGAACAGACTGAGTGGATTTATTATCCAAGAATGTGTGTCTCTGTGTGTCTCTGTATACACATATATACAATTATATAGTATATGTATATAGTCTTCTGTTCTGACCCCTCTTGTCCCACACCAACACACTCCGAGCCAAAGATAAGTTATGGCATTTAATTAACAGACAGACAGGTCCTTGGCAGCAAACTGGCACAGACAAGCTTGGGCAGCAATCCAGCACAGACAAGCTTGGCAGCAATCCAGCCTGCCAAGCTCACAATAATGTTCTCCAGCATTAGTTCCTGCGTTGACTTCTGCAAAAAGGACGTGTGCACAAGCAGTCTTTTTATAGTCTGGAAAGGAGCCTAATGACCACCAGCTGAGTGCCATTACCCCCTGTAACTGCACAACTGACACCTATTAGCTCTTCGGTGCCGGGCATCCAGGAACACCTCACTGCTGGTGTCTGGATCACTCTCCCTTGTCTCCTCCCCACTGTTCCAAGACTCAGGCGCCTCTTGATGGCCAACCAGCCTCTTTGTGCCCTGCTCGGAGTCGGAACCCTGTCCAGGGTCCTCCACATCCTCCAGAGTCGACTCATAGGGCCCCTCGCTGTCAGAGTCTGGGGGCAGCTCCAATGGCTCCTGCCGGGCCACAACAGTCTTCTATATAGTTTGAGGTATATCCAGATTAAGATATTTTCAGAGGTATCTCTAGAAAGATCTTACATCTAGATTACAATCTTTGCTCAACGCTTTGTTGAATTGCATTACTACTTGACATAAAATTCTTCATCTGCCAAAGCCTTCTCATTCAAAAAGGTAGAACAGATTGCAGCATCTTCCCTTGGTTTTAGTGAATGCCTATTGACAAGAGAAGAATTTACACCCTTGGCTGTAGCTATGGAACAATCTCTCCCCCCTACACACACCCTTTCACTTCCTTTTTGGAACTAGCCAATATGGTTTCTATTAGAGACAACCATCAAAGCGTAGAACAATGAGCATTAAGTAAGAACTTTTACCATTAAAGGCTTAATAATCAGAACAATGAAAAGTTCTTGCAACTCTGAAAAAGAAGAAAGTAAAAGGAGAAAACACAATACTTCAAAGGCTCGCGACTGGTAGGGTGGTATCTTTGCATCATCAAAGATAAGGGAATTAAAAGAAAGAATTCTGCAGGCTTGAAAGGACTCTGTTCATCCTATTTTAAGTGAAGTTCAAAACGTTTTGAAGTTGATGCTAATTTGAATTGAGATCCAGTTTTATCACTTGTAATGGCAGTCTTTCCCATGCAAACACTATTCACTGTTCATTATGATTTAGAAAACTTTAGCTACGCTTACTGGCAATCCAACCGCTGTAATCTTTTGCTAAAGACCTCTATATAATGAACTAGGAGGACGCATTCGTCATTTTGCATTGCCACCAATACAAGTATATAAAACATGAATCATCTTTATTAAAGAGTTTTATGATTCTGTTCAACTGTGAATATAGAGAAACAAATAAAAGAAAATTATAATTACATTCCCAGACACTAAAAGGCAATCAGTTTTCTCCTTGACAACAAACCAAGAATATCTGTGTCTAGAAGCCAGTTGGTTTAATTAGGCAAACAATTATGTATGGCAAGGTAGACATTTTCAAATACTTTACTACCGATACGTACAAACAGGTTACTACCAGTCCTTATCTTGCATTCTTTTTAGAATACGAATCTGTTATATACAAACACATTGCATGTTTTGTAAGGACTCCATTCCTCTGTGTGTGCATGCTTATTTGATATTTTACTGAACCTTAAAAAAACATATAAAAACTAATTCAAATATAAAGTAAAGAAGAAAAAAGAAAGCAAAGAGAAAGTAAAGAGAAAGCAAAAAGTCAAAATATAAACCATAATAGAACAGAAAAAAAGAAAAAGAGATATAAAGTGGCTTCTGATATTCTTTACAGCAGTTATAAGTACAATTATGTTAACTGCTCTCTCTAAATTTTCATCATAATACTCTTCTTTACATAATCCATTCCTGTCTAATCATTAAAGCCACAAATCACATTATTTTTTTCATTTTTACACAAAATGTCTATAAGAGGTTTCTAGTCACCAATAGAGAATATATTTTTTCTTTAATTAAAAAAGTTATTTTATACATTTCAGCAAATCTACCAACTTCACCAATTATTCCTCTATGGTGAGTAGTGTCATGTCTTCCGTTTCTGTGTATATATAACAGGAGCCGTGGTGGTTAGAATGCTGTAATGCAAACTAAGACTGCCCACATCTGGACTTCTATTTTTTTTATTGAAAAGTTTTAATAAGTTTTACAAATGCTTCCGCTTCCCTCCCTCCTCCCCAACTCTGCCACCCTTCCAACCCTCTCTCCCCCCAACTTCCCAGAGCAAAATACAGGGTATAAACATTTAACAATCATACACTAACATAAGCTAACTAACTATAGCATACTACCTCCCTCTTGTACTTTTAACTCCCCTTTTGTTAAATTAAATTTAGATAAATTATAACAATCCTTGTTCATTCATAAGCTAATTGAAGTTCCTTAGTCCAATGTTTATTTTGAATGTAGTCAATCCATCTTCTCCATTCCAACTTGTGTTTTTCATCTGATGGTCTTTCCAACATGTTGAAATTTTAGCCATCTCTGCTAAATTTACTACTTTTAACGTCCATTCTTGAATAATAAGCAATTCTTCCTTCTTCCAGCAATCTTGTTGCCGTTATTAAATTCAGAATCAAATTGGTCTCTATAACTGTACAGTCCGTAATTATACCTAGCAAAAACAACTGAGGAGTGAACTTTATCCTCTTTTAAAGAATATTTTAAATAATCCACCATATTCTTTATCCAAAATGCTTTAGCTTTTTTACAAATGGACTTCTATTCTGATTGGCTCAAGATTGACTCATCTTTCATCCTTCCAAGGTCGGTAAAATGAGGACCCAGATTGTTGGGGGCAATATGCTGATGTTGTAGAATGCTCAGAGAGTGCTTTAAAGCACTTTGGGGAAGTATGTAAGTCTACATACTAAAGGGTCTGGAAGCTGTTAAAGACTGGATGAGAGCAAACAAACTGGTGCTCAACCCAGACAAGACCGAGTGGCTGTTGTGTTTTCCTCCCAATAATTTGACCACCGTACCATCAATCAGGCTGGGGGGACAAAATTTATACCCCTCAGATAGGGTCCGCAACTTGGGAGTCCTCCTGGATCCACAGCTGAGTTTTGATCACCATCTATCGGCTGTGACCAGGGGGGCATTTGCCCAGGTTCGCCTGGTGCGCCAGTTGCGGCCCTACCTGAATCGGGAGGCTCTCACGACAGTCACTCGAGCCCTTGTGATCTCTAAGCTGGAATACTGCAATGTGCTCTACATGGGGCTGCCCTTGAAGAGCACCCGGAGACTTCAGCTAGTACAGAACGCGGCCGCGCGAGTGATCGTGGGCGCACCTCGGTTCGCCCACATAACACCTATCCTCCGCGAGCTGCGCTGGCTGCCTATAGATCTCCGGGTGCAATTCAAGGTCTTACTTACCACCCATAAAGCGCTCCATGGTAGTGGATCTGACTATCTGAGAGACCGCCTCCTGCCAATAATCTCCCTGCGTCCCATCAGATCGCATAGAGCGGGCCTCCTCCGTATTCCATCCGCCAGTCAGTGCCGACTGGCGACCACCCGGAGGAGAGCCTTCTCCGTTGCTGCTCCGACGCTATGGAACAATCTCCCCGTGGAGATTCGTACCCTGACCACAGTCCAGGCCTTCCGCACAGCCCTCAAGATCTGGCTAGCCCGTCAGGCCTGGGGATAAACTCTTCTGCCCCTCCCGAATGCTGAGTGAATGTTGTGTTTTAGTACTTTTTAGTTATTTCACATTTTTTTCTGTATTTTGTCTTTCACTCCCCTTCCCTTACTATTGTAAGCCGCCCTGAGTCCCCTCAGGGAAAAGGGCGGCCTATAAATGCTAAATAAAATCTAAAAATCTAAAATCTAAGTATTATTGTTTTAATAATCTCACTGCGTGTCTCTGTATGTGCATGTTTGTGTGTTTATATTTGTCTTGATTTCAGAATGCTTTTAATTAATATTTTTTTAAACACTTCAGGCCAACGGTATATTTACTAATGCCTGGAAATCTACCCCTTTCATCTTACAGTCTGTTGGGCAAAGTCTTTGCTAGACTCAGAGGCACTAACCAACAATTTATCCTTTTAATGACGGGATCACCAGCAGAAGGGAAAATATTAAACAGCAATCTTGAGATATTCCTGACTGGACTAACTAGTTTCCTTTGAGTTCAATTGAGGAGGTTAAGTGTTATTACTATTGCTACTTTCATAAGCATTTATATAGAGCAATTTTAAACAAATAAATAACTGTTACATGTTATTAGCATGAATAGCTTGGCAGTTTAAAAGATTTAAAATGGCTAGTCCCTTTTAATAATTTAAACAATACAGTCAAAAGACGAGCAGAGGTAAATGCAAACATTTCATATTGACTCATCAGTACCTACATTACAATAACACAGTTGAAAATCAGCCTCAAATATAATATAGTTACAAACATAATTTCAAAGATGTCTGGGGAAAATATCTATAAATGTTAGAATTCTCCAAAATTCCAAATTTGATTGTGTTCTGGCTTAATCTTGTGTTGGGATAGAAAATTATAGGTAAAGCATGGTTACCAACAGTGGTGGGTTTCAAAAATTGTTCGAACCTACTCTGTGGGTGTGGCCTCCTTTGTGGGAGTGGCTTGCCACCCATGTGACCGGATATGAAGATGCCGACGACACTTGTCAGAACCACCTTAAATTACCTCACACACAGCACTGGCATGCATAAGAATAGGATGTAAACTTGTCTTTTAAAAGGCATCTTTGGTTTGCGTTAAAACAACTTCAACACACGCAATGTTCTGATTGCACCACAAGAGCAGTAGTCATCCTTACCTTTCACAGAGGCACTGAGTTTTATAAATAGGAGCATGATAGTGTAGAATAATCATATCCAAGGACCAGTGGTGGGTTTCAAAAAAGTTTGGAACCTCTTCTGTAGGTGTGGCCTGCTTTCTGGGTCCACTGGTGGAACCTCTTCTAACCGGTTCGGTAGATTTGATGAACCGGTTCTACCGAATAGGTGCGAACTGGTAGAAACCCACCTCTGGTTACCAAGTAATAAAAAGCCAAAAGGAGTAAGATAACTTTTTCCACTCTCTGGCAAGTCCTTTATCTTCCAACCTATTCTGTGATCCAAATGGAAAAGTTTTAGTCTCTTCTTTTCTTCTTCTGTTACCATTCTGTTACCAGCAAGAGAATTTCTGGTTCTTGCTCTTCTGGTGTCAACTATTGTTACTTGATGTTGTTGTGGTGTGTCTTTGATCTTGTCTCTCCATCTTCTTCTGGGTATGCCTGGAGTTCTTTGACCTTCTTCTCGTTTTGTATATACATTGTAGTAGAAGTATATAATATCAGCCAAATACTTCTCTACCATATTCAAACAATTTACAATGGGGATACATATATAGTACAGTCTTAGAAATAAAGGAAATATATTATCAAGTTTACTTTTTCACAATAATTTAATTTAATTTAAACTCCCTAAATAAATGTGCCAAACAAAATACAGATTTCTTTCAGTATTCTACTATGTATTTTATACTAAAGTTTCCTATATTTTTTAAGTGTTCAAAATCAGTGGTGGGTTTCAAAAAATTTTGGAACCTCTTCTGTAGGTGTGTCCTGCTTTCCAGGTCCACTGGTGGAACCTCTTCTAACCGGTTCGGTAGATTTGACCAACTGGTTTTACCGAATAGGTGCGAATTGGTAGGAACCCACCTCTGGTTCAAAATGTACATATTTTGCATTATAACTACAGATGGAGTTATATTAAACAAAAATATATTAAGAATTAACAAGAATGTCAGGCTAACTCTATCTTTCTTGTCCTATCTACACAAGGCAAAGGTTTTCAACCAGGCTTTGCACATTTAAGCTGATTTGTTGTGAAAAACAGTTTGATTAATGTGTTGAGCTCACTTGATAAGTGATCGTGTTTTTATATCATTTTTAGCTGACTTCAGATGCTGTTTTTGACTGAAAGACAGGATAAGATTTAATAAATAATAAGTTACTCAGTTATTAAGAAGGATAGTATACCAAAATATGTACACATTTTCCCAAATGATATAGATATAGGATGAAGCTAGGAAATTAAATAATTAGACAAAACCAAATCTGATTAGTCTTGCCATTCCTATTACGCTTGGTAGAAAGTGCAGATACAACAGTAGACACATTACTGCACAATTTTGCCATGTCTCTTATTCTTGCAAAGGGTATCTGAAAATTACATTTTTCTTCTTTGAACACTTGTGTGACTACACTGTATAACATTATGCAGGCTAATAATCAAATGCAGACCTGAAAATTATTATGCTAGTCCTATTAAAATGAATCTAAAATAATTTAAATGGGCATAATACATGATATCATTACTAATTAGTTTATCCTCCACGGGGTTTATTTGTGAAGCTCAATCAAACTTCATACAGCTTCATAGTCTTAAACTGAAGTCTGTCATAACTATATTGATGATCTGACTCTCTGATGAAACGGGACACCTGGAACCCATCACATTTAATAAATAGGACTTACCCTAACTTTATTTGTCTAAAATCTACTTCAAGTCAAATTACAATTAATTAATTTTGCTAATTGATGGATTATTTGCCATCAAGTCGGTGTAGACGTATAACTACCACTTAATTAGATTTCTTGATGATTTGTCCCTAATCTGTCCCTAATCTTCTAATAGCAATAACAGTTAAACTTATATACCGCTTCATAGGGCTTTCAGCCCTCTCTAAGCGGTTTACAGAGTCAGCATATCGCCCCCACAGTCTAGGTCCTCATTTTACCCACCTTGGAAGGATGGAAGGCTGAGTCAACCTTGAGCCGGTGAGATTTGAACCGCTGAACTGCAGATAACAGTCAGCTGAAGTGGCCTGCAGTACTGCACCCTAACCACTGCGCTACCTTGGCACCTATCACTACTCTACTTGAGTCCAACCATATTTCTTTTGACCTTTGAATACCTTCTACGAGGACTTCATGTTTGCCCTACCAAGGGCCAGTCTATAGAACATTTCTTGGGTACTGGTTCCTTTACTGTTGATTGCCAATTATGACCATTTGTCTACTGATGGCTAATTTGTCTGAAATAAGAGCCACTACTTTTAGATCTCTGCAGGCATTCCAGTTGTACTTGGCATGTTGGATATGTTTCAATAACAGTTCCATGTTTTCATATGTTTCACCCAACAGGTACTGAAATGTATAAAAACAAAAAGAGTTCTTTGAAATTGCATGTGATAAGTTAAATTACACATTATTTTTGTGATTAGCAACCAAAAGTCTGTAAGATACACCCAACATTATTCATGAAGCAAAATCTTCATTGTTCAGCATAATAGAATCTAATTAGGCAATGAAACATCTGCAAGAAAACAGCCAAATTCAGAGAATATCAAGGACTCAATTCCCCTGGTGGCACAGTGGTTAGAATGGAATATTTCAGGCAAACTCTGCCCACAGCCTGGAGCTCAATCCTGACAGAGCTCAGGATTGACTCAGCTTCCATGAGGAACCAGATTGTTAGGGGCAATATGCTTACATTGTAAACCATGCACAGAGTGCTGAAAAGCACTATGGGGCAGTATATACTGTAAATCTAAGTCAGTGGTGGGTTTCAAAAATTTTAGAACCTCTTCTGTAGGTGTGGCCTGCTTTGTGGGAGTGGCTTGCCAGCCATGTGACTGGATAGGAGTAGCTTGCCAGCCATGTGACTGGATGGGCGTGGCCAACTTGTAAAATGTGGTGAAACTCACTTAACAATGCTTAGCAACCAAAATGTTGGCTCAGAAACTCTGGCATTTGAAGCACGCAAGTCTTAAAGCTGTCAAGTTACAAGACCCTTGCGCCCCTAACCCTTTAGAAAAAAAACCCAGGGGTGTTCAAACTTGATAGCTTTAAGACTTGTGGACTTCCACTCCCAGAATTCCTCCTCCAGTCATGTTGGCTCAGGAACTCTGGCACTGAAGTGTGCAAGTTTTAAAGCTGTCAAGTTACAAGACCCTTGCATCCCTAACCCTTTAGGGAAAAAAAACCCAGGGGTGTTCAAACTTGACAGCTTTAAGACTTGTGCACTTCAACTCCCAGAATTCCTCCTCTCGCTCTTCATCTTGATGATGGGCGGATGGGCAGGGGGAGGGAGCTGGAACCGGTTCTAAACGGCACTGTAGATTTGTGGAACCTCTTCTATAGAAGAGGTTAGAACTGGCAGGAACCCACCTCTGACCTCACCCCATTCCTAAGAGGTCTTTAAGGAGTGTGCATAAGCACACCACCATGCCTGCCATCCTAGTCCTCATATTCCCTTTTATTTGTATTCATTTCATATATTCATAATCATGTTTATACTTATATCTGTTATCCATTATTATTGCTATTTCTATATCAACCCTGAGCTACATATATTCTTTTTCTATTGAAATCTGTCACTATTGAGATTTGTCCTAAAACATAGCAGAAGGGCATTAGCCTGGATGTTGACTCCCTTGGTTGCAATCTTTCTCCATAATGACTTTCTTCTGGTGCTGTAAATTGAGTCTGTGCAGCTATCTATTAGCAAGGCACGTGATTGACTGTGGTGATCCAACTTTTGTGGACAACGTTACTTATGGATTTTATTAAAATACCTGCTCTCTCCCAATCCTCATATTTTTTTTCAAAACATCTCCTTAAGGTTCATAGCACCTTTCTTCTGATTTACAGATATATTTTTCATTTTTTTGATGTTAATGCTAAATTTTAAGGAGAACACTCCCGAATTTTCAGCTCCCCCTGGCCCTAAGCCTTTCCACACGTCCTACAGTTTAAATTAATTTCTTTGAGAACAACATCCCATTCGTCTTGGAAAGGAAGCTTTGTCCTGTTCCATAAAACCAAATGCCACTGTGTAAATTATCCTTCTCATTCAGCCCTCAGAAAATGACGTCCTCAGCATGTGTGGTTACACTGTTTTTCCCCCACCCAAATTTTTTGATCTCTCAGGGCCAGGATGGGCTTTATAGGCAAATATTTGTAGCACTCCCAACCAGCATTTGTTTTTCTTTGAAATGTGACTCAGAAGGGGTTTCGCGTGAAGATGAAAAGTGGCAGAAGGACCACCGAGCCATTTCTTTATTTTGGGAATAGATACCCTGCCTGTTTATTTTTTTTTAAAAAAATGAAATAACAGAGTACCTTAAAGCAGCTTAGAATAATTTAAAATAAGGCATAGCAACGGTCACTCCCTGAGCCGTATTCATATCCCGAGGAACTAAGCAGTCATTAGCTTCCCAGTTAATTTAGAAGCATCAGAGTACCTTCCTTCATCTCAGAGGTGGGTTCCTACCAGTTCGCACCTATTTGGTAGAACCGGTTAGAAGAGGTTCCACCAGTGGACCTGGAAAGCAGGCCACACCTACAGAAGAGGTTCCAAAGTTTTTTGAAACCCACCACTGGTCCTTGGATATGATTATTCTACACTATCATGCTCCTATTTATAAAACTCAGTGCCTCTGTGAAAGGTAAGGATGACTACTGCGTTTGTGGTGCAATCAGAACATTGCGTGTGTTGAAGTTGTTTTAACGCAAAACCTTTTAAAAAACAAGTTTACATCATATTCTTATGCATGCCAGTGCTGTGTGTGAGGTAATTTAAGGTGGTTCTCACAAGTGTCGTCGGCATCTTCATATCTGGTCACATGGGCGGCAAGCCACTCCCATTCGGTCACATGGGCAGCAAGCCACTCCCACAAAGGAGGCCACACCCACAGAGTAGGTTCGAACAATTTTTGAAACCCACCAGTACTTCATCTCTACCAAGTTGAATAACGGAGAAGTGAAAGAGAAACATTTTTCCAGGATCTGAACTATCTCTGATTTTTCATCTACCAGTCTTTCCTTATTACCTATATGTTTCTCAATCTTTGCAATTTTAAAATGTATGGACTCCAACTTCTAGAATTCTCTAGCCAGCCTGAAATCTACAAACGTTAAAGTTAAGAAAGACTACTATAGATATTTTGGATTTCAGTCTACATAATCCCAATCTCTCCTTCTCTGCCTTTCCCTCTATAATACATATACATACCTGTTATGACTCAGCAGAAGTTTGCTGTGAGTTGAGTCGGGATGCAGGAATAACAATGCAGCTGGGGCTCATTAGTGTAGTCTTCTGGTGATAAAAGGACTGATGGTGCCTCACCCTGGTTGCAGAAGTCAACGTTCATCGTTTGTTCGTGGGTCGTCGTTTGTTTATGGAGAATTCAGTTCCGTTCCTGTTTGAGTTTGTGAGACACTTGCATAAGTGATTTTGCTTCTTGAAAACTTGGTGCTGTAAGAGTTTTGTTTCTGCATTCTGCTGCGTAACCCTTGTTTGCAAGAGACTTTATCTATGTTTATTTTGGGCTCGCAGCCAGCGTGAGCCAGGACTGATAAAGTTATTTCCTTTTAAGTCTGTCTGACTGTCGTCTGTTAACGAGCGAAGAAGGGGGTTCAGAACACATACCAAATTATATAGAGATATTGTGCTGCATGAAGCCTCTTTTAAACCTCAATATGCTACTGTAGAATAGAAGAAAATGAAAAGGCATTTCTCTGCCTCTGTTTCTGAGGGCAAAAACGATAGGAGCATGAAAAATTTAGTTCTTATAGTATTTGAACATGTACATTTTTATTTTTTCCAATACAAACAAAATGTTGGGAAGAAATGTGGGGTGAACGGGCTCAAAATTGTCTATCTATAAGCAGGGAGACACTCTGAAAACTGGACAGGACAGGACTAAAATTGGTTTGATTGTGCTTTTATACTAAGGTTGGTTGGGTAAACTGACGAGATTGGGGAAAGTATTATTCTGAAAGACTTGAATTCTCCAAGGTTTAAGAATGCACTCCTATTTATGCAACTCAGTCTGAGTTTCACATCATTTATTTATTTTGCTGGCATGAATATTTTACCTATCTTGGCTTGCTTTGAAATTACAGCAAAAGCCCACTGGTAACTCTACTACTTGGAAGATGTTTTCAAATGTTTATCTACTGTCACCAATAAGGCCATTCTAAAGATTGTTTTTCCCCTTGAAAAATCAGCTCAATATGGATGACATGTACATACCTTCTCTATATTTACATGTGTCTGTCTGTCTGTCTGTCTGTCTGTCTACCTACCTACCTACCTACCTACCTACCTACCTACATCTATCTATCTATCTATCTATCTATCTATCTATCTATCTATCTATCTATCTATCTATCTATCATCGTCAGTCTGTCTGTCTGTCTGTCTGTCTGCCTGCCTGCCTGCCTGCCTGCATACCTACCTACCTACCTACCTACCTACCTACCTACCTACCTACCTACCTACCTACCTATCTATCTATCTATCTATCTATCTATCTATCTATCTATCTATCTATCTATCATGACATTTTACTGAATAACCCAGAAAATCACATTTTTTTCAATATAGTAAATGTTTCTTGAAACATCTCTTGAACCATATTAAGCTAATATGACTTTTTTATTTTCACTCAGGTATAGAAATCAGGCTGAAAGATTTAATTCTCAGCATAACTGCATCATCTATAATAACGTTTGATGGCTAGCATTGTAATTTCTCGGTCTGTCCCTCCTCCCCAGCAAAGCATGGATGTGGGAACAAGAATAACTTTAAAACAAAAGAGCAAACAGACTAAATTAAACACTTCTCCTTACTATGTTCCTGTTCCTGAAAGTGAATAGAATTTTTTTAAAAAAAGTTGTAGTGATTAAGTCCAGAACATGCACTTAGATTGGTACCTGGCCTTAACCTGATAAGTGCTGATCTTTGTCTCAAAATATGTTGTTAATTATGAATAGAAAAAAACTTCATGGATAAGAACATTTGATTTGTAAATAAGATAAGATAGAGAGCCGAGGTGGTGCAGTGGTTAAATGCAGCACTGCAGGCTACTTCAGCTGACTGAAGTTCTGCAGTTCAGCGGTTCTAATCTCACCGGCTCAAGGTTGACTCAGCCTTCCAACCTTCCGAAGTGGATAAAATGAGGACCCGGATTGTTGGGGGGCAATATGCTGACTCTGTAAACCGCTTAGAGAGGGCTGAAAGCCCTATGAAGCGGTATATAAGTCTAACTGCTATTGCAATTGCTATTACCATTTTCTCTACCCTCTTCTAATTTCTATTTTTATAATTATGGTCCCAGTGATAATAGATTTGACATTCCCCAATGCAAATGAATTGGTGAATTTACTCTTCCCTTGTCCTAATCACAAAATGGTTCCAGACAGCCCAATATGGTCTCATTCTAATTTAAAATGCATTGAGAAATTATCCAAGGGCTGGGGCTATCAGCTTTATTTTAGAGAAGGAAAAGTATTACCTCTAGAGAGCGTTATAGCTTTAGTCTTAATTTCACAGTTCCTACATTTTGCAACAGGCAATTGTTTCAGACTTTTTGCTTGCCTATGAGAAAAGCTTTGATTTTTCTTCAGGCTATTACCTTTCCAAATGGAGCACCTCCATCACTCTATGCTTATTTTTTTCAGGTTTTGCTTTCAAATACCTTGAGTGCAAGCTTCATGATCCATTGTGGCAAGTGCTAATAGCCAAAATGTAAATATGTAAGGCACTCTGAGTGAAAAGGTTTTGAAAGATTTAACATCAAAGTGTGTGTGTGTGTGTTCATCCAGAAGTTCAGAAATCTAGAACAGAATAAGCCCAAGGCACACATTTGTAATATATGAGATTCATTCTGGCAGGTAGATAATCAAATCTTTCTTTCCAATTCCCCCCCTGATCTCCAGGTGTTTACCTTCCTTCATATTTCAAGCACACTGGAGAACTGCTACCCTCTTTGTCTTCTGCCTAGATTTCCGATAAGTGAATCCGGCAGCATCTTCTGGAGAAAATCCCTAGCATTTAACTGCAAAGATGTATAATTTAATTGTGGTAGGCATCTATACTTAATTGTTTCCCACAGCCTAAAGCTGTCTCTTCAAAGTTAGTAGACATTGATCTATACCGTTTTCACTCTAAAAAATTGAGAATGTATTATTATATGAAAGATTCCTGAAGGTAAAGTTGGGGAATCGGGATGTAGAAAAATAAGGGATCCACAAAAACAGAATAGTGTATTAATACAGGTTTTTTTTTTCTTTACAAAGGAAAAGGGGGAAATTATATGCTTTTTTCTGTTTTCCTTGATAATTTTTTTCATGAAACAGCACAGGCGAGGAAATTGATTGTAAATATTATTTGAGAAGGGTCATAATTTGTTATTCCTAAATTATTCCTTTTCTGTGGAACTATGTACAAACAGTAGTTTTAATATTTTATCCCCATTTTCTTATTCTTCAGTTGTATCCTACAGCTGTATTTTACAGGTCTGTTAATTTGTCAGAAAAAAATATCTCCAAAGCAGAAGATAAAACCAGAAAATGAAGGTGGTAGACCACTGACTTAAATAGATGCTTCTAGAAATAGATACACGAGGTAATTCTACTCTCCTGGTGAAAAAAAGACACGTACACAGTACAATTCTGAAACTTTGATTAATCTTATCAGGCAGTTATGGAATGTAATTTGTCTATTTTCCTGTGGAGGGAATGATCAGTTGAACTGTACACTTTGCAAAACGGCTGATTTGGGCTTGTGAATTGCAGATAAGAACTGCATTGAATTTATGTGCCAGTTTGATATCAAAGCTCAGTCACACAGCAAGGGTAATAGGCTTTCTTCTTATTCTTCAGACAGGAAGGATGTTCACATAAACAGTTCTGACACCAAGGCCTAATTTTACTGTGCCTCACCAACAAGGCTGGAAATATTGCCCTTGGAATTGTAATGCAGGATGCTTTCAGGGGAATAATTAGTGATTTTCTTAGGGTTCCCCTCCCACTAGCAATAGCAATAGCAGTTAGACTTATATACTGCTTCATAGGGCTTTCAGCCCTCTCTAAGCGGTTTACAGAGTCAGCATATTGCCCCCACAGTCTGGGTCCTCATTTCACCCACCTCGGAAGGATGGAAGGCTGAGTCAACCTTGAGCCGGTGAGATTAGAACCGCTGAACTGCAGATAGCAGTCAGCTGAAGTGGCCTGCAGTACTGCACCCTAACCACTGCGCCACCTCGGCTCTACCTACCCAGTGTTACCTAGCAGGGCAAGAAAACAAAAACAGTTTCCTGAAATAGTTCAGAGTTCAATCCAATTCAGTAGTGGGTGGCAGGAAGAAGGAAGATAGATTGGGAGGATGTGTCCTTGAGAAACAGTTAATATGGGTAGCTTCATGTGAAAGCAAGGCAGACACATAAGTGTTGTGGCCCAGCAGGAGCCGTTGGAGCTGCCACCAGACTCTGACAGCGAGGGGCCCTATGAGTCGGCTCTAGAGGATGTGGAGGACCCTGGACAGGGTTCCGACTCCGAGCAGGGCGCAAAGAGGCTGGTTGGCCACCAGGAGGTGCCTGAGCCTTGGACCAGTGGGGAGGAGACAAGGGAGTGTGATCCGGACGCCAACAGTGAGTTGTTCCTGGATGCCCGGCACCAAAGAGCTAATAGGCATCAGGAACAATTACGCAATTACAGGAGGTAATTGCACTCAGCTGGTGGTCATTAGGCTCCTCTCCAGACTATAATAAGGACTCCTTGTGCACAGGCCCCTCTTGCAGAACTCAACGCATTGACTAAAAGTTGGAGAACTTTTGTAACTAGCTTGGCAGGCTGGATTGCTGCCAAGGTTTGTCTGAGTTGCTGCCAAGGTCCTTATCTGTTTGTTATGCTTGGCTTTCAGCCACCAAGGTTTTGGTTTCTTGCTAATATAGTACATTCCAGTTAAGCTTGTCTCAGCATTCGTTACTGGATGGAGGAGGAAGTCAGAACACATAGGGTACTGACTAATTCAGAGACCGAGGGAAAAGTCAAAGGGGGCTCATCAAATATTATTGTTGAACTAAATCAGTTTCACCTCTCAGACTACATCAATGCCCTATCCATTATGGAATCTGAAATTTAAAACCATTATGATTCACTTCCTAAGAATTTTTTTTATTGAGAAAATGGAGAAGATAATTTTCCCTATTCTGCTCAGAAATCTCACTGCTTATTGTAAGAACGAATAATGAGAAAATAGATTAAAATCCTGACCAGTGATTAAATTTTTCTTCTTGAAATTAAAATTAATTATGGCCTGAATGGAGTTGAAAAACTGCTATCAATCAATCAAACAAACAGTATACAGAGTCAGCATATCACCCGCACAGTCTGGGTCCTCATTTCACCCACCTCGGAAGGATGGAAGGCTGAGTCAACCTTGAGCCGGTGAGATTTGAACCGCCGAACTGCAGATAGCAGTCAGCTGAAGTGGCCTGCAGTACTGCACTCTAACCACTGCGCCACCTCGGCTCTAAAAGTCTGGCATATTTTTGAACCACAGATCATATATGTTGAAGACCAGTCAGATTAAATTGTCATTCTCACGCCTTGACCCCTTGAGATAGTAGCATAATTTTTCCTTTGCTGTTTTTGTGAGGTCAATCAATTAAAATGAAATCCAGAATGAAGTCTGATACCTTAAAATCCACTTGTGCAATCAGAACAATAATCTGAAGAAGTATCCACATCACCTAAGAATTTAAACACAAGGTATTACATTATATTTACATTTGGAATGGGTTCATGGAGTATATACCGTGTTTTTCCCAAAAATAAGACAGGGTCTTATTTTCTTTTGATGTGCCAAATAAGGGGTTGGCCTTATTTTTGGGGAGGTTTTATTATTTTTCAGGTGTAGGAGGCAGCAAGACCACCAGCCTCACCCTCTCCGTCCCACCACTTGCTTGCCTGTGGCCACAATGACCCAAGTTCTCCTTGCATCCTGGCCTTCGCATGCCCTGCTTGTTGACCGTGGAACTCTTCCTGGTAGAATGAATGAACACACACACACACACCCTCCAAGGCAGCCACATCCCTTCACTCACTTGCTTTCCAGCTCCATTCTCCACTCCATGTGCAGGACAAGAAAAGTACACTGTGTGCCTATGGTAAAAAAAAAATCCAGAAAATACCTTCCAAGTTCTTGCAAAAAAAAATAATAATAATAATCTCGCAAAGTTGGAAGTAGTTCCACAAACTACTTTTCTTGCCCTGCATGTGGCAGTAGATAATGGAGCAGGAAAGCAGGTTAGTGGAGGGATATGGCTGCCTTGGGGTGCCGGGGGGTAGGGATGTCTCTCTCACACACCCACAAAACATCCTTTCCTTGGGAACTTTGCACAGACGCAGAGAAACAGTGGTGGAATTCAGCCAGTTCACACCTATTGTTAACTTTCTAAGCAATTCGGGAGAACCGGTTGTTGGAAGAAATCTCCTTGTTTTTTTTCCACTTAACAGGGCTAATCCTGTAAGGAAGGCAGGAAAGAAACATTCTGGTGTTGTTTCTAGCCTAATCTTTATCACCCTGTTTACAGAAACTGCCTCTCCCATTAACCCTTATTACATTGTAACTGCTAAGGCGAAGCGCCCATCGACCTGAGTGACGTTGAGTTGGCCACGCCCACCCAGTCACATGATCACTGATCCCCGCCTACTCAGCTGGTCATCAGGGCAGAGAACCGGTTGTTAAATTATTTGAATCCCACCACTGATGTCCAGGTGGAGAACCATGATATGGCTGGGTGTGGATAAAATCCCTGTCTGAAAAATTATCGGGGTGGGTTTGGCAGTGTTTCATGAACCTTTCACCCTTGCAAGGAATAATCTTAGAATAACAATTATTCTATTTTTTTTCTCTTAAAAGTAAGCATACAGAGGGACTTAGATAATCCAAATGGGGACTATCCCAGACAGAGTTTCCTTCAATTGGTTCTATCTTAGATAGCATACTTTTATGCAAGCACCTTGCAATAACATTGCCAGATGTTCAGCTTTGTTGCCAAATCTGGATGATGGAAAATAGAATAGGCAATTACCTAGACTGTAAACAAGGCAATAAAATGTATTTACATGAAGGAATATATTTTACTGTGATTGATAGTCCTGGTCAGAATTTTATGTTATTATAACTCATGTGCCAAATTGTTGCAAATGATTTACTCAGAAGTGCTGGCTTAGCTTTTCGGCTAAACACTTGGATTCCTATAGAAAAATTTCTGACGGAATTATGTTTCAGCTCTTTCTGATCCATTTCACAAATTATGATTTCCATTCATTTTTATGCACCATAATATTTTCTCCTGCACTCTCCATACATTACACACACACACACACACACACACACACACACACACACACACACACACCATTTAGATTAAGTTAAAATCACAGTCGGAATTAATTTAAGACCGTTGTAATGGTGATTATTTTAGCATTTTCATTTAGCCGAACCTTATGCTGAAAGCAGACCGATATACAGAAAAGAAAATAAGGAAATAATATATATCTCGAGCCATTTTCAGTAATAGGCAAATTTTTCTTCTTAATCCACTTTTGTCTAATGCCATTGTGAACCTTTACATCATTTTAAAAATATTTCTGTTTCAGCCTCATTTTACTCACACATGTAAATCCCATCACACAGTTGTGCCTTTTTTTATTCATTTACCTATCATATTTGTACCCTTACACTTTCCCTAAAGAAATTGACTGCTTTCGATACAAGAGAATATGTGTGCTGTTTTCCACTAGAGTTTTCTTCAGACATTTATTTTATAGGCACAAATAATGGCCTTTCACTATTTCTAAATGGTCAGGTCATCTAAAAAAGAAACCAAGGAAATAAATTATCAGGCTATGCCAGGATAGGTAAGTGACCATTCAAATATTTTAAAAGACCATTTAGGGCAGAGGTCCCCAACCTCTCTGTCGCAAGGGTACAGTTTCATGGGAAACAATTTTTCCATGGGCGTGTGTGTGTGTGTGTGTGTGTGTGTGTGTGTGTCAGAGGTGGGTTCCTACCAGTTCGCACCTATTCGGTAGAACCGGTTCGTCAAATCTACCGAACCAGTTAGAAGCGGTTCCACCAGTGGACCCGGAAAGCAGGCCACACCTACAGAAGAGCTTCCAACATTTTTTGAAACCCACCACTGGTCCTTGGATATGATTATTCTACACTATCATGCTCCTATTTATAAAACTCAGTGCCTCTGTGAAAGGTAAGGATGACTACTGCGTTTGTGGTGCAATCAGAACATTGCGTGTGTTGAAGTTGTTTTAACGCAAACCAAAGATGCCTTTTAAAAAACAAGTGTACATCCTATTCTTATGCATGCCAGTGCTGTGTGAGAGGTAATTTAAGGTGGTTCTGACAAGTGTCGTCGGCATCTTCATATCCGGTCACATGGGCGGCAAGCCACTCCCATCCGGTCACATGGGTGGCAAGCCACTCCCACAAAGGAGGCCACACCCACAGAGTAGGCTCAAACAATTTTTGAAACCCACCACTGACCAAAGAGCACATTAAACTATAAGAAATGGGGAGATTGCTAGGCATAGAAGTATCCCAATAATGGTGTTTGTTACTGAGAAAAGATCAAAGAATTTATTTCTTTTTTTAGTTATTCATTGATAGTTACTCACTATCCTAGTCATTATACCACCATAACCTGGAGGAGTGAAGCTGGTAGACAACAGGGCAAAAGACACCAGCCATTAAATGCCTTTTCTGTTACCAACAGTGTTAGTGGAAATGGTCAACAGGAAGAGTTATTCCCCCAAGAAGCCCATTGAAAAGGAAGAAACATATATATATATATATATATATATATATATATATATATATATATATATATATATATATATATATATATATTTATATTTATATTTATATTTATATTTATATTTATATTTATATTTATATTATTTATATTTATATTTATATTTATATTTATATTTATATTTATATTTATATTTATATTTATATTTATATTTATATTTATATTTATATTTATATTTATATTTATATTTATATTTATATTTATATTTATATTTATATTTATATTTATATTTATATTTATATTTATATTTATATTTATATATTGGAAGTTTTGATTGCAAATAGTGAAAGCAGAATTAATATTTAGAAATCTCGAAGAGTATTAGAACATATTTCGGATATAGCTCTAAATATTTCCGTTTCGAGGCTTCTCTTTAGATATACAACACTTTCCCCTATCCAAGCCAAATATATACATTATACAAAACCCTACAGAAAAGAGATGTTAAGATACATTGTAGATATGTATGTGGTTCCCTTTTCAGTATTTGGTTCCAAATCATGTAGATCTTTATTTTAAAAAAAATACTAGCATTAAGAATTGGGAGAAGAAGCAAATAGAAAGACAGTAAGATTCTATTAAAAATAGAGAGTTTGCATATTCAAGGCATCAGAGGTGGTTTGCAAATCCTGGTGTTATCAGTTCACTTGTGCTCACGTGTGACGCTTCTGCGCATGTGCAGAAGCATCTGGGTGGGTGGATGGGGCCTCCTGCCAATGGCCACTATCAGTTTGCCCAATCTGGGCTAAACTGGGAGCAACCCACCTTTGTAATGCATACAATATGAACCTGGGAAAGAAAGAAGGAAGGAAGGAAGGAAGGAAGGAAGGAAGGAAGGAAGGAAGGAAGGAAGGAAGGAAGGAAGGAAGGAAGGAAGGAAGGAGTTTTGCACCTATTTTGGCAAGTCACTGAAGCAGCATAACAGTTGATTCAAGGAATTCATGGTTTAGGACCTGGCTACTTGAGAGACCGCCTCCTGCCACTTACCTCCCAATGACCAACAAGATCACACAGGTTGGGCCTCCTCCGGGTGCCGTCAACTGGACAATGCCGGCTGGCGACTCCCCGGGGGAGGGCCTTCTCTGTTGCCACGCCGGCCCTGTGGAACGACCTACCTGCAGAGATCCAGACCCTCACCACTCTCCCGGCCTTCCGTAAAGCCATCAAGACCTGGCTGTTCCGGCAGGCCTGGGGCTGTTCATTGATATCCAGCCCCACTTAGATAGAATGGATGATGTGGAATTTTAATATCGTATTTTTATTTTATTTATTTATTTTATTTTATTTATTTGTCTTGTATGCCGCCCACTCCCGGAGGACTCCGGGCGGCTCACAAAAGACAAGGGAAAGGGGGGAACGAGACAAAGACAACATATTAAAAACAAAACCAACATTCACAATTTCTGTGGAGGTAGATGCTTCTCAGCTCCCCCCAGCCTGCTGGAACAGCCAGGACTTGGTGGCTTTGCGGAAGGCCGGGAGGGTAGTAAGGGTCCGGATCTCCACAGAGGGATCGTTCCAGAGGGCCGGAGCTGCAACAGAGAAGGCTCTCCCCCGGGGAGTCGCCAGCCGACATTGGCTGGCAGATGGAGTCCGGAGGAGACCCAACCTGTGAGATCTGATCGGTCTATGGGAGGTAATCGGCAGGAGGTGGTCTCTCATTTTTATTTTTATTTCTATTTTTTTTTTAATTTTAAATGTTTCTTGTCTGTTGTGAACCACCCAGGGTCCCTATGGGAGTGGGCGGCATACAAATTCTAATAAACTTGAAACTTGAAACTTGAATTATTTGTTACAAGAATCCTACATGTTAAATGTTAAATTTAATTGACCACTTTTTCCTCTTTTTTTGCACACTATTTTTTTTTCCCTTTTGTTGTTACTAGGGTTGAATGTATTCTTTTGTTTTGTTTCATTTTGTTTGTTTTACTGTTTTGTGTTTTATTTTTCGTGATAAAATAATAAATAATATTACTTAAACAATTGAAATGCTGTTCCATGTGGTTGATTTGCCCACCTCTGTATCTCATGGAACCTTGTCATTTCTTTTCCTTAATAAACAGGAGTTTAAAAAGAGAACCTTATCTCAGCCTAAGCATCTCATATTAAAAAAAAAAAAAATGGGCAGGACCACTGGGGAAATAAACTATGATTCACTATATGTGTCACAGAGTGCTTCAGGTTAGCAGCTCAAAACTTATAAGGGGCAGAAAACAGAGAGAAAAACTGTCTTTGTAAAAGCCTGAAAATGGGAGATGTGATTGAATTGAAATTGGGCAACTAGCTTTATTTTTTTTAAAAAATTCTTTATTGAGAAGACAGCTTTCTATTTTTGATCTTCTACAAAAGCAAATACTATTTTAAAGTCCATTTAACATCATTTTGAATTAGAGAAGAAACTTTTCCAGTAAACTTGGAAGGCAAAGAAAAAGTTAAAATAACAATAAGTTTCTGCTTAGAATTAAAGAGCTTGTGATAGAATGGTGTACATTTTCCCCTGATCTTATTTTTTTTTCAAAATCAAATTAACAGCACCGTAAATAGATTTAAAATTAAAATTGAAAAATTGCTGCACGCTTTTTTTTTTTTGTCTTCAACAGGATATCTGTCATTTACAGAAACAAAATTTAGGGTTAAGGGTAACATTTTCTTCAATCAGACAATAATTGTAATGTAATCAAGACGTGCTTAGTCTGATTATCCTCTATCCTGCCGAGAGGGAATATCTCTCCTTCCAAAGTAGTTTTGTACACACAGAACATTGCTACTGTTATCACTATGTCACTCTGTAGTTACTCGTAGTAGAAGGCAAAACTTGAAATAGTGTAACCTAATCAAAGCATCAACATATTGATCTTACTGGTTACAAAGAACTCAAACTATGAATTATGAAATTTAGGAAGACAAAGGTTAGAGCTAAGAAAAAAATTGCCTGTACTTCTCAGATACATTATCCACATTACACAATAGTTACTCACTATGCTTTTATTTGTTTATTTACAGTTTTTCATCCTCTAACTATTTTTGGCATTTTTTTAAAAAAATATCTATGCCATGGTACTAATTTCTGTAGTGTGATTAAAAAAAAGAAAAGATTCAGAAGTTTAGTTATTTACCACAATAATATTGCAGGGATTAGAGAAGATTAAAAATAGTTATTTAAATACTCATGTCTTGAGATCTCCTCATACTGATCCCACTATTTTTTAAAAAAAATCTAAACCTACCTTTCCAAATATGGAACCCTTAATGTATAGAAACAAACTCCCAGAACTTGCTAGCTAGCTTAAAATTCTGGAAGAATTCTGAGAACACACAGGTGGAGAAAAGTGGATCTGAATGATCTCTTAATTTAAAGAAAACATCTGTGCAATAATCCTGTTATTGGGGATTGTATATCTGATAACAGCTTTTCTTAGAAAATTGCTAACTATGTAACATCAGATACTAAAATAAAGTAAAATTGTACAATATATGGAAGTACCTATTATACATTTTAACGTCTTCATTCTGCTCTTTCCCTTTTATACATGCAAAGATACTTATGTTGTATAATTATTTTTCACTTTTAAAGACAGCAAACAAACCAAGCTTTCTCACCAGTACATATCCGACTGTATTTTATTGTAGTCTTGGAAGTTTGCCTGTATCTGCATGGACCGTTATTCACACCTGCATGTAGATATGATGATGCCAATATATTGCAAGGACACAGTTCAAGTTCCATCTTTGCATATTTGTGTTGTGTTGTTGCATATAAGAGGTAGAATGTGAATTTGGATATTGCGACATGGTTTGTCACTGAGTTTCTTTGGTCCTTTGTTGATGTCCATGTCTGTGTGATGGGAGGATGCCTTTGCTATTTTGGCAGGAACTTACTAAATAAACTGAAAGAGGCAAACAAGGTTAGTAGTAAAAAAAATTGTCCTATTTAGATAAAACTTCCAAATAATTTGAACTTAAAAAATGATATAGTAAGGTAAAATGCTTATTTCCAGGAAGGAGGGAATGTAGGAGAGAAGGAAGGGGGGAAGGAAGGAGGAAAGGAAGGGGGGAAGGAAGGAGAGAAGGAGAAAAGAAAGGAGGGAAGGAAGGAAGGAGGGAAGGAAGGAGGGAAGGAGAGAAGGAGGGAAGGGGAAGGAGGGAGGGAAGGAAGGGGAGTAGGAGAGAAGAAACGAGGGAAGGAAAGAGGGAGGGAGGGAAAAAGAAGTAGGACCATTGTAAGATAAGATGGATCTATGGGATGTTAAAAAAGCAATCTTCAAATACATTGTCAACAGTAGGGAAAAAATGTTATAAATACATATTATTAATAGTTATGAGATCATATAATTGTGAATGTATATATGAAACTGATAAAATTAAAATAATTAATTTAAAAAAATGCTTATTTCCAACTTCTACACCCACTCCTTCTTGTTTTTTCTAATCCCTTCCTCTTCTAAGTGCTAAGCAAGAACAGCAAAAGGAGATAAGACAGTATGTTCCCTCTCTGGTAGGTTGCCAACGTAAGTTTTAGTAAGGAGTGGGAGAGCATATACATCCGAACAAAACAAGAAACCTCTGTGTTCTGACCCCCCCCCTCCTCCGTCCAGGAACGAAAGCCAAAAGCAAACGTAAATAAGAATACTTTTAACCAGTCCAGACTCTCGTTGGCTGCAAGCCCAAAATAAACAAAGAGATAAGTACTCTGGCAATAAGTCCTACAAACCCAGTCAGTGCAAACAAGCTCTCACAGCAAACCACTTCTCCAAGTTGGCTTCTCTGAATCGTGAACGTTGACTCCTGCAAGAAGGGCGTGGCACAAACAGTCTCTTTTATAATCAGGAGAGGATCTTAATCAGCATCAGCTAAGCACAATCATCTCCTACAATTACGCAGTTGTTCCTTCTGCCGAGTAGCCCTTCAAAGGTGTGCATCCCAAAACAACTCACAAGTGTTTTCCTGAACACTCCCTCTGATCCAAGAGCCAAGGTGGCGCAGTGGTTAAATGCAGCACTGCAGGCTACTGCTAGATCAGCAGGTCAGCGGTTCAAATCTCACCGGCTCAGGGTTGACTCAGCCTTCCATCCTTCCGAGGTGGGTAAAATGAGGACCCAGATTGTTGGGGGCAATATGCTGACTCTCTGTAAACCGCTTAGAGAGGCCTGAAAGGCCTATGAAGCGGTATATAAGTCTACTGCTATCCAAGGCTCCGCCACCACCTGGTGGCCAACCAGTCTCTCCTCGCCCTGCTCAGAGTCGGCACCCTGTCCAGGGTCCTCCACCTCCTCCAGGGCCGACTCATAGGGCCCCTCGCTGTTGGAGTCTGGCGGCAGCTCCAATAGCTCCTGCCGGGCCACAACACCTCTATATGTTTTTTACTTCAGGTTTTAGATAACAATGGAAGGCCTGAAAGCTAGGCTTTCCTAATACATGATAAAAACTAGCTCTCAATAAGCAGATCACTCAATTTCATTAATATTATTTTATTCATCAAAGACAAGATTCCCCAAGATTCTCAGTATCAAACCTGTGCAGAAATGATAAAATCCATAAAATTGAGATGGTCAGAAATTGACTGAAACAGGAGAAGATTCCTCAAAAGATAGCCTTCCCTTCAGCTCCCGAGAAGGTTTCAAATATTATTTGTCTTTCTATGAAGCATCTTGCTGAATGCTTTTTTTTTTTTTTTCAGAAACCCAACCATTGATTTTTGAAGATAATTCTATCCCACGCTCAAAATTGTCTGCATCATTGAAAAGGAAAATGTTCAATACCATTCAATCTCTTGCAATTGTTTTCTTTATTATTTGTGATGGCTCTATTTTGTCTGTGTAGTGCCTTCCTTTAAGTCTGTAAAAAAAAATAGTCTACTTGATTTCGAGAACTGATTAGTAGCTATAGCTCCGTATCAGATCATTCAGTCGAGTTGGAAATTAGACAAACCTGTATCTTTCTCCTAAGGACTGATTTTGTCAGCATCTATGCTAATGTGCTGCTCTGACTATTTTAACCGGATTGTTTTCACGGCAATCAACAACAACAACTGGAAATTGATACAGTGGGTTTTTTTCCCCAATACAGCCATTTTTTCTCCTGTTCTCCATAATTCACCAGTGCTTTGTCTGAACAATTATAACAGTGATGATAAATTCACTGAAGCAATGGAAACACTTAACTGGAAAGTTGTGAGAGGAACAGATCAACAGGCCGTTCTCACAATCTTCAAAGAATGTAGCAGTTATGGTTATAAGTGTACATGTTATAACCATAACAGTGGCTCATAGACCACATAATCCAAACATTATAACACCAGTTTTCAGTAGCAAATAGCCAAGACGTGTATGCTTTCCTTCTCCTATGAGGAAAAAGCCAAGCCTTCATAGGCTTGTAACTCTCATTTGGGAGTCCCCATATCAAACAATAAGAGAGAGACTGAGGAAGGAAGGGAAACAGAGAGACAAATGTCTAAGACATGTTTAAAAGTTCTCAACCTACCATAACACTACCTTCTATCAGCCATTGTCCTTCGATCAGTCATTTAAAAAAAAAAAAAAAAGCAATCCAAACCTGCTTCTGCAGATATACACAATTCATTAGATAGATAGATAGATAGATAGATAGATAGATAGATAGATAGATAGATAGATAGATAGATAGATAGATAGATTTTTGACCCCTCTCGTCCTACACCAAAGTACGGAGACAAAGATACTGCAAGGATTTATTAATACACAGACAAGACGTTGGCAGTAATCCAGCACAGACTAACCTTGGCAGCAATCTAGCCTGCCAAACTAGCCATGAAAGTTCTCCACCTTTAGTGAATATGTTGACTCCTGCAAAGAGCGTGTGCACAATCGTTCCTTTTATAGTCTTGAGAGGAGCCGAATTACCACCAGCTGAGTGCAATTATCTCCTGTAACTGCGTAACTGTTCCTTATGCCTATTAGCTGTACGTTGCTGGGCATCCAGGAACAACTCCCTTGGCTCCTCCCCACTGCTCCAATGCATGACGTCCAGATCACACTCCCTTGTCTCCTCCCCACTAGTCCAAGGTTTAGGCGCTTCCTGGTGGCCAACCAGCCTCTCTGTGCCCTGCTCGGAGTTGGAACCCTGTCCACATCCTCCAAACCCAACTCATAGGCCCCGCGCTGTTGGAGTCTGGTGGCTGGGCCACAGCAGACAGATAGGTAGGTAGGTAGGTAGGTAGGTAAGTAGGTAGGTAGGTAGGTAGGTAGGTAGGTAGGTAGGTAGATAGATAGATAGATAGATAGATAGATAGATAGATAGATAGATAGATAGATAGATAGATAGATAGATGATAGATAGATAGATAGATAGGCAGGCAGGCAGGCAGGCAGGCAGGCAGGCAGGCAGACAATCAGATCACTCAGTATAGTTGATTATTCCTTATTAAATGCTGCCAGATTTTTTTTAAAAAAACATATTTAAACTCACGACAGGCCATAACATAAAGTTAGACAAGTCAAGAGGTTAATAAGCATGTTCTTTCACATTCTTCCTTCTTTCAATTACAGGTGCACAAATTTGGAAATGTAAGTGAAACCGCAGCTGCTACTGCTGGTTGAATTAATTCTGGCAAGCAATTTTTAATTGTCTCATTTCTTTCCCTGTTTTGTTTCCTTTAAATTTGTGGAGAGAGGAAAGAAAAAGATTTGAAGCATCCATCAGCATCTTCTGCCCCTGGCCAACCTCCTGATAAAACGAAGAATGATAGCTACTCCATTGATGTGAAAGTTTAATCCCAAAATTCTAACACCTCTAAAGACAAATCACTAATTGGTGTGCTGACATAATTTGAAATGTTTTCTTCCTTAGTTATGCAAATATTGTTATTTCCCCAAATCAATTTAATCTGCACAAAGTGGAAAGGTTTAAAATATGAAATTGCATATGTGATTAAGCGGCGGAATCATGCTTATGGTTAATTCCACCTGCCATTATGCATAATTGAATTTTTTTTTCCTACTTGTGTCAAAAGGAAGCAAAAGTAAAAACAAAAGATGAAAGTAGCAGAGTGTCACAAATACATCCTGTGTTGGAAATTCAGCTGCTAAACTTATTCTGGTGAAATTGGTCCTTGAGGCATGTTAGGGTACACATTTAAATTTCAAAGAGCAGTCAGCCAATTTGGAAGAGCAATTATTTATTGCTAGGACAGTAGTGCAGCAATCTGGGTTTGAAGGAGAAAAAAAGATTCAGGGCACATAGGGACACTCACATTGTATCTGTCAGCAAAGAAGATTCATGTTTCTCTGAAATTACAGTGTTTCTCCAACAAAAGTCATGCTTGAGTTAAAAGGATACTGACAGGTGCTACATGCAGCTCCATGTAAACCTCCAAATCACTTTCTCTTCTTTGAACTTACATTGTTTTTTTCTTCTTCCGTGTCTAGATCAAACTTTAAACTGACAGACGTAAACTGCTACACAGTTGTAAATGTTATATTCGTTGTTTCATTATATTTGTATTTTCCAATCCAAATTTGATCCCCGAAACAGGAGTAGCACTTTTCACTTTTTGACCAAACTTGATGACCGAAAGTGCCCAGTTTTCCATTCTTCAAACAAAGGTCAAAATGTTGGTGTTTGTGCAAAATGAAAAGCTAAGCGGCAAAGATGCACAAGGCACTTAAAATATTTGCAAAGGATTGAAACACATCGAACTGTTTGCCAGACTGCTACCTGAACCAGCATTTAACCTGGAACATTTTTCCTCACGTAAACAAGGAAGAAAATACTTCTAACACAAAGGATTTTAGTGAGTAACATAAAATAATACTAGGATTTTGCCAGCTTGATGCAAAATTATTTGTTTTTCTCCTTACAAAGGTGTGTTTGTGTGTGTGTGTGTGTGTGTGTGTGTGTGTGTGTGTGTGTGTGTGTGTGTTTTAAAAAAAGTTTTCTTAAATGCCTTTACTGGAAAAGAGAATGCTATATAACCTTTTCTTGCAGACAGTACAAGTAGTTAGCTGATTATTATTAGACCAGAAATGAACAGTGCCATGGGAGATGTTCTTGAGGCTTGCATGGCACAACAAGTAAACATGATTTGATTATACTTTCATATAATTTCTAAAAACTCAATATATCTGAGTGTTTTCCTCCCTGAAGCTATATCTAAGACTCTTTCTTAGCCTAGTTTGATAACTAAAACAATTTCAGTTACTGGTTTGCCCAAAGAAACTATCTTCATCCATTCTCCATCTCTCATTTTCTGTGGCTGGCATAACAACAACACCCTGAAGTATGAGACTTAAGAGAGGCAGCCATTAATTATGATATAGGCCATCATTTTAGACAGCTCTAGGCAAAACACTAGGAAAGAAACCAATCATAGACAAAGAAATGACAATAATCCCGTCTTCAGAAGTTTCTTCCTATTTGCATATGGCAATAAAGACAGTGTGTCATTATTTAGCACCATTCTAAAGCTCAAAGGTAGATTGCAAAAAGTATTTTAAAAAGCATTTAATAATAATAAAAAGGAAATCAAGACAGGTCTAATATCTGATTGATCCACTAAGCAATCTTCCTATGCAAAACGACATTTGGTTCTCTGCCAGTTTGATAAACACATTTGGAATGTTTGAATGATGGAGCATTTCCTGATATATAGATTTATCCTTCAGCCAGCTATTTTAGCTGGGTGACTTCTTTTCTGAACATTCTCTGAAATCATTAAAAAAAGACTTGCCTTATTTTCATTGCTTCTCTCTGCAGGAACTTTCTTCTCTATAGCATGAGTTTCCACATCTCCTTATTTCGTACCCAGGACCATTTTTTATAAGCTCAATATAGGGAAGACTGTTTTCTGAGCCAAAATCTCTCAAATGGGAAGTTTAAAAGGTAAAAATATTTAAGAAATGTAGTTTGCCAGGATGTAACAATTTTATATGAGAGCCCGAAAAACTTACTAATCAGAAGTCTGTAAAATATTTCCTCTGTTAAGTGAATGTTTCTTGCTCCTCCTCATACACACAATTGTTTTTCATGCTAGGTAACCACTTTTAGGAAGAAGAAGAAAAAAGAAACTGCTCAAGGGTTTCTGAACTTATTTAAGGTAAAGGTAAAGGTTTCTCTCGCACATATGTGCTAGTCGTTCCCGACTCTAGGGGGCAGTGCTCATCTCTGTTTCAAAGCCGATGAGTAGCGCTGTCTGAAGATGTCTCCGTGGTCATGTGGCCGGCATGACTAAATGCCGAAGGCGCACGGAACACTGTTACCTTCCCACCAAAGGTGGTCCCTATTTTTCTACTAGCATTTTTACATGCTTTCAAACTGCTACGTTGGCAGAAGCTGGGACAAGTAACGGGAGCTCACTTTAAACTTAGATTTATTTGCCAACCTAAAATTCAAAGGAAATTTAGCTCACAGTTTTACAAGCGTTTGCATTCTGGATGAGGCATGAGAAGTCCATTGTCATATTTCATATTATTTCCCTACAACTGATAACTCAACAGTATCAGTTAAAAAAAGTTTGTGCCTGGAAAGTTATGTTTTAAATGTTATTCTGTCAGTATTGGCGGTGGGGGGGGGGAATGGGGGATATTGTTCCCTAGATCTTTCCAGGGTGGGTTTCCCTGTGGTTTTATTTTTTGTTCCCTTCTTTTGTATTCTATTTTTTGTATATAATTTTTATTATGAATTTGATTAAAAAAACATTCTCATTTATGTTTATTTCGGCTTTCGTTCCTGGATGGAGAAGGGGGTCAGAACACTTGGGCATCTTGTTTGTTCATCAGGGATTTTTGTACATCACTTCTTCCATATCTTCTCCCTTCCCCCCTCCAGTTACTGCTCTCATCTCCCATGCCCAATATGAGCTGTGGGATTCAGTTAAATGCTTGTCATGTAAAACCTTCAGTGTTAATTGCTTAGTAATGAAAACGATTGATTCTGCTATTTAGCACCATATTATATTGTGATGTAGAGACGCAGTGGCTCAGTGGCTAAGATGCTGAGTTTGTTGATCAGAAAGGTCAGCAGTTTGGCGGTTCGAATCCCTAGCACCGTGTAATGGAGTGAGCTCTTGTTACTTGTGCAAGCTTCTGCCAACCTAGCAGTTTGAAAGCATGTAAAAAATGCAAGCAGAAAAATAGGAACCACCTTTGGTGGGACGGTAACAGTGTTCCATGTGCCTTTGGCGGTTCCACCACAAAACCGCGGTAGACTAAAGCGCGCTCGACGAAAGCGCATATGTGACGTCATCACAGCACGATGAAAACAGCACTCTGTGAGCGGTGAACTTAAAATTAAAGGGTAAATCTAAACCTAATCCCCCCAAACCTAACCCTAAACCTAACCCTAAGCCTAACCCTTAACCTAACCCTAAACCTAACCCTAAGCCTAACCCTTAACCTAACCCTAACCCTAACCCTAACGCTTAACCTAACCCTAACCCTAACCCTTAACCTAACCTCTACCTTTATGTGAATTGGCTTGCTTTAAAAGTGCTTTTTAAAGCGCCCTTTTTTCTCCGCGGTCGTATTTGTCACGCTGCTGATGACGTCACGTACACGCTTTAATCGGGCGCGCTTTAGTGGACAGCGGTTTTGACAGGTCACGGCCTTTGGCATTTAGTCATGCTGGCCACATGATCACGGAGATGTCTTCGGACAGTGCTGGCTCTTCGGCTTTAAAACGGAGATGAGCACCACCCCCTAGAGTCAGGAACAACTAGCATATATGTGCGAGGGGAACCTTTGCCTATATTGTGATGTACAACCTTCTTCTGGTTCTGTTATCAACCTTGACGATTTTGCTGAATGAAAAAAAAAAAAACAAGAACAAAAATGTTACTGTATTTCCATAGAAGAGAAAGGCTGACAAGATCACTCTATATATCTATAATATTACATGCAGGGGATTAATCAATCAATAAGCCATAGCTAATTATTTATTAGAAGTTCTTAAATAGATGTTTGATGATAATAATAATAGGACAGGACCAAGTGGACCAAGTATTCATGGAAAGGAATACTTCCTTGTTAAACTCTGAAGTTAAAATAAATATATAGGCCAGAGTACATAATTCTTTCATGTGTCACACTTCCCTTAAACAAAACCATGGAAGGCTATTAATTTAACAAATGCTACTAACAGAGATTTCATGTCAAATTACAGAGGCATGAACAGGTGGAACTAGCAAAGAACCATCTGGTCTCTTTCATCCAAAAAGACATTGGAGTTTTCTAGTACCTATGTTTACTAATACTGTTTGCTTGGGGTTTCTTTCAATATTTCATCAACAATTGAACTACAATTGATTTGTAACTAAAAGGAAATATTCTTTGAATGATAAGATGCATATTTGTGAGCAATATTGTTACAGGTATATTTTCCACAAAGCTCTCAGTTTTTTTTCCTCCAGGTTTCATACTGTTTGATCCTTGCAACATGTCTGGAAGAATAACATACTCCTCAATGCAGCATTTTAAACTGACGGAATGGCTTTATGTGGCTCCACTTTTCGGTGCTTAAATACCTGGCAATGTGGAAGTTACATTTCTAGCAGCTCATCCTTTTCAACGTGCCAGCCTTTCAGAGGTGGCTATATTTCCCTGAGCTTTAATATCCAAAATTCTCTGTGCAGTAATCTTTTTAACTTGTTTCCCAGAGACACTTGGGGAAGAAACAGCCCTTGGTATAATTTGTCAGTTGTACAATCCAAGGGCTCTGTAACTGAGATTTTGTCTGTTGTAATGGACACAGTTTGGGAGTTTGACAGTTTCCATAGCATTGATTTTGCACCAATAATTGTATGCCTCAATTTTAGACAAAGAACAAATTGTAATAAATTCTCAATTCATCTCTAATTGCAGCAGCTGAAGTCCTTTTATCCACACCCAAGATACTTCTCAATGATCTGGTTATGTTTCTTCTAATAATAGTATGAGTTTTAAGCCCCAAAATTCAGCTCTATATAAGACCACAAGGGCAACTTTGCTTTTGAATAATTTAATAACTAGTGCTAAGGAATCTGAATGGGTGTGATTTATTAATTTTAGCAAAAAGAAAATTACATGTCCTCATTCTGAGTGAACTTCTTTGATAATGACTGAGCCAGTATCCTATCACAGAGAAGACTACTCCTTGTAAAGGAAAGGTATTGACTTGCTGTATTGGCTCATCACCTCACTGAGCCGAGGTGGCGCAGTGGGTAGAGTGCAGTACTGCAGGCCACTTCAGCTGACTGCTAGATCATCAGTTCAGCGGTTCAAATCTCACCGGCTCAAGGTTGACTCAGCCTTCCATCCTTCCGAGGTGGGTAAAATGAGGACCCAGATTGTGGGGGCGATATGCTGACTCTGTAAACCGCTTAGAGATGGCTGAAGGCCCTATGAAGCGGTATATAAGTCTAACTGCTATTGCTATTGCTAATAGCCATGACCTCTAAGCCTGTGATGTCATTTTGTGAAAACCATGATTTTTTAACTTTGATTTATTAATAATCAGAGAATTATTATGAAAGTAGGAGTCAAATCTTAGCCTACAGAACCGGGCTTGTGAATGTAGCACTACAATCATATCATTAGTAAATAGCAATGTGTTGAGTGTTACATGCTAACTTGATCTTGTATACTTGATGTTTCATCAGTCCTGGGAAGTTGTTAGTGTATAGAGTGCTGCAGGTATGCAACCTACTCCTTTGTGAGTATCAATCCTACATCATGGCTCCGTTAACCTAAAAGTGTACTCTCAAACAAGCATTTGTGCAAAAATGCTTTGTTTAATGCCAGTGTCAACCCTGAAGCTGACCTGGCTGTGGCCATTTTGGGGCTTTAGTGCTGCCACAACTGGAGTTGTGGGGAAGGGAGGGAGAGTAGAGAGAGCTGAGGTGTTGTAGCCCAAATAAAATACTTTCTATTTGGAACAAGGACATTCCCACTAGATGTACAGAAGGAGGGGGCTGGTGTCGTCTGTAGCAACTGGATTCTATCCTGATAGGACCATACGATCACTTGTTTGGAGAAAGTGAAATAACTTTTACTTTTTTAAAAAAAGATTTTTATTAACAAACATGTAAAATACACACACACAAAAATTAGACGTACACCACATTTATACAATACTATACGAACAGGAACTTCCTTTTCTTTATAATAGCAATCATCAATCGATACCCCTCACCTTATATTATTTCCCCTTCTATTGCATTTCATTTGGATTTCACCCTTCTTTTTATTTTTATTTATTTATTTATTTTTTCTTGTTCAAAGGTTTTATTTCTTTTAAAACACAAATATTTCATCATTCGTCAATCATTAAAACATCGAAGTACAATTTTTTTTGTCTTTGTGCCCTTCCCTCCCTCCACCCCCCCTGCCCCCCCTCCCCCCCCGACTTCCCAGAACCCGTACACGGTATGGATTTTTAACAAACACAGTCTAAAATCTATTGAGAAAAAAAAAAGAAATAAAGAAATTAATGACATCTCTACATTGACCTTAGCTTCTTCTTGCTGAACTAACTTTTAAACAATTTAAATCACTTCTGATCTTAAGCATAGGCTAACTGGAATTTCTTGGTCCCGTATTTATTTTGTATATAGTCAATCCATTTTTTCCAGTCTCGTTTATATCTCTCATTTGAGTGATCTTTAAGATATGCCGATATTTTAGCCATCTTGGCTGGATTTCACCATTCTTAACCCTCTTATTTTACTCATAACTATTATTTTTGGAATTTTGTTATATTCCTTCATTGATTTTTGTTTCTTTCCTCCATCCACCTGCACTGTTTATCCCATATCTGGTAGAATTCTGATTCTTCCTTTCCCTGGATTTCTTTAGTTAGTTTATCCATTTCGGCACAGTCCATAATCTTTCTTATTATTTCATCTTCGCTTGGGATTAATTTGTTTTTCCATTTCTGGGCAAAGGCAATCCTTGCCGCCGTAATTATATGTAGGTGGAGGTGGCGCAGTAGTTAAATGCAGCACTGCAGGCTACTTCAGCTGACTGCAGTTCTGCAATTCGGCTGTTCAAATCTCACCGGCTCAGGGTTGACTCAGCCTTCCATCCTTCCGAGGTGGGTGAAATGAGGACCCAGACTGTGGGGGTGATATGCTGACTCTGTAAACCGCTTAGAGAGGGCTGAAAGCTCTATGAAGCGGTATATAAGTCTAACTGCTATTGCTATTGCTATTTTTTGTATTTCGCAGGCATAATTCCTAATTAAAAAAAACTTCAGGTTTCCATTCTATTTTAATCCCTGTTGAAATAACTTTTACTTCTAATTGGGTGAAAACCATGGGAATATTTACAGTCGGTTTTCGTCAGGTCGTGGCAATATGACATATCCAATAAAACTATTCTTTGAGGAATGCACCTGCCTTGGAGTTGGATTACTATGGGTGTGTTACTTGGAACCTTGACAGCCAGCAGCTGAGATTCCATATTGAGGACAGCCATTTTGCTCCATAATAGTTCCCTGTTTACTGTGTAAAATGTTGCACTAATGTATTGTTTCCCTTTCTAGCATATTTTGTAATTAGACAGTTCAAGATAAAGCAATTGTCAATAGTAAATTGACTCTTTCTAAAGTGAGCTGTGAGAAGGCACTTTTCAGCTCTCCACCTATCAATTCTACTCAAGAGGAATCCGGCATACATTTTAGCCGCAATATCTATCAGGCTAATGGGCCTGTGATTTCTAGGCTCCTTTTTTTATTCCCTTTTTATAGGAACTACTATTTCCATCTTTGACCCAACTGGGATATGGCAGGTATTATTTATATGTGTGAATAAACCTGCCAGGAGAGGGGGCCATCAACGGGTGTATTTTTTGATAGCTCAGCTGGTAGAAAATCCTTACTTTATTGCTCTTTGAAACTTTTAGGATTGATTTGATCTAATTTTTAATACTTGTGGCCAGAAGGGTGAGGCTTCAGTAGCTGATAAATTACTACTTAGAAACTGTTTCTCCACAGGTTCTGAATGAGCAAACAAGTGATGATAATAGTTTTCCTAAACCTCAGCAGAGATTGATATATCGACTGTGTACTTATGAGATATCACTTAAGTGGCCAAATGTAGCCAAATTATAACTGCTCAAGTGCTGATCCATTTAAAGCATTTTATTGAATACATTTTGTGTATTCTCTTCTTAGAGACAGCATCTCATTAGTGTATGTATGCATAGAAGAATGCCTCTGGGGAAAGTTTTCCAGCTACTTTCAAATTATTTTTCATCTAACAATATTCATTGTTAAACAGGTAGATCTAACTATATAGAAACTTTTGGGGGGAGGATTCGGTTATTAGGTTTTTTCAACATGTGGCACAAATTTGTGAATGCATTGGAGACTGGACTATTAAGGTCCAACTGATAGCGTTCTCTGACTAGAGCAGTGTTTCTCAACCTTGGCAACTTTAAGTCCTGTGGACTTCAACTCCCAGAATTCCCCAGCCAGCCAACTGGCTGGGGGATTCTGGGAGTTGAAGTCCACAGGACTTAAAGTTGCCAAGGTTGAGAAACACTGGACTAGAGGCTATTCAGTGTTGCTTTGGTATTTGCTTTGGATCATATTAATCTTTTATTCTGACTCATCTCTTAGTTAGTTATAATCCACTGTTCTGACCCCCTCCTCCATCCAGTAACGAATGCCGAGAAAAGCTTAACTGGAATGTACTTTAATAGCAAGACACCAACACATTGGTGGCTGAAAGCCAAGCAGAACAAACAGATAAGGACCTTGGCAGCAACTCAGACAAACTCAGGCAGCAATAAACACAGATAAGGCTTGGCGGCAATCCAGCCTGCCAAGCTCCCAGTACTGTCCTCTGACATTCAATCCTGCGCTGACTTCTGCAAAGAGGGCCGTGTGCACAAGTAGCTTTTTATAGTCTGGAGAGGAGCTTAATGACCACCAGCTGAGTGCAATCACCTCCTGTAATTGCATAATTGTTTCTGACGCCTGGTAGCTCTTCGATGGCGTGCATCCAGGAACAACTCACTACTAGCCTCCGGCTCACTCTCCCTTGACAACCTCCCCACTGGTCCAAGGCTTGGATAGACAGTAATGACTGAGAAGAAGTTGGTTTTACTTTTCAATATACCAATAAGATCTAACAGCTTGCTTGAGTGATCTGAGTGGAAGGCATGTGGATGTACACCACGATCCTTGCCTCCAAGAATTTGAAGGTTACATTTAAAAACCAGTGATGCCAAGTATAGACAAGCACTGTTACTTTCATGATCTCTTGAAAACCAGTGTAGATGCTTATAAAAATAATTGATTTGGGAGGGCATTAAATTGAGCAAAATCAGATAGAGGTTGACTTCATATAGCATTAAGATTACCATAATGGGTATGCAATAATTATTGGGTATACAAGGCAATTATTTCTTCCGATGTTATTTCTAAACTTAACTAATAGTCAGAACTGTAATACGATTAGTGACTTGAGGAAATGTTTTACTCAAAATTGCAATTCTTCCTTAGTAGGAAGCAAAGGCTCCCAAAACTCACCCTTTATTCTTTAATTTTTTGGACCAGCATTGCAAACCAGGGAGTTATACTATGTCATTCTCTCCTGCTAACCAGGTTTCTTGTAACACTATTGTGTCAAATTCAGAAAGCAATCTCATCAAATGACTCTCAGCAGGCTCCTTCCAGCCAGCTACATTCCAAGTTACAAGATTCAGACAGTAAGTTTGTTTCTGGAATCGGAACAATATTGTCAGTCCTGCCAACATATACACACTTGTTATAAAAGTCACCTTTCTTCTCCCTGAATTGTGATTGTTGTCCTTCTTTATCACAGGAGGCAGTATTCAGCAAACCCGCATCTGATATCTGTATGTATAGGCCAAGCAGCTATTGAAATAAACTGAATCCATCCCTCTCATTTTTTAATTGCTGGGCTAGAGAGCAAATAGGATCAACTTGAGAGCTGATGGCAGAAGTTATTTATTTAATTTAATTATTTAGTTTGGCAAACATGTAAAAAGATAACAGGCATAATTATAAATATGAACACAGTAAATGGCTATGAATAAATGGAGACAATAGGACAGAGATGAGGAGCCGAGGTGGCGCAGTGGTTAGGGTGCAGTACTGCAGGCCACTTCAGCTGACTGTTATCTGCAGTTCAGCGGTTCAAATCTCACCGGCTCAAGGTTGACTCAGCCTTCCATCCTTCCGAGGTGGGTGAAATGAGGACCCAGACTGTGGGGGGCGATATGCTGACTCTGTAAACCGCTTAGAGAGGGCTGAAAGCCCTATGAAGCGGTATATAAGTCTAACTGCTATTGCTATTGCTATTCTCCTGCCTGCAATTTGGCAGTTCGAATCTGACCAGGCTCAAGGTTGATTCAGCCTTCCATCCTTCCGAGGTGGGTGAAATGAGGACCCAGACTGTGGGGGGCAATATGCTGACTCTGTAAACCGCTTAGAGAGGGCTGAAAGCCCTATGAAGCGGTATATAAGTCTAACTGCTATTGCTATTGGTAGGCGCACTGGTGCGCTTATGCACGCCCCTTGCAAACCTCTTAGGAATGGGGTGAGGCCAACAGTACACAGTCTTAGGTTAATATTATGGGGGTTTGGGGATGTAACAATAGAGTTAGGTAGTGCATTGACTATCCATGGAGAAATTTATTATTATTATTATTACTATTATCTGTTAACAACACTATGAAGTCAGAACTGCAGCTCTTTAGTTGGTGTTAGTCTTCATATGCAGCAATGTCTTCTCAAGAGCCTATTATATCATAATGCATCAGTGTAGCATGTATGGAGATCCAAGCAGTGTGGCCTCTGACAATTGACAGGTGGAAATTTTGTCAATGCACAGATTTTCTAAATGTCATCCATGTTTTTTGGGTATGGTACCCTGTTGTGGCCCGGCAGGAGCTGTTAGAGCTGTCGCCAGACTCATGACAGTTTAAAATCACAAAACCACACACATTCATTCTAATCGGGGCTGGACTTCAAACAATGAGGTCAACAGCCCCAGGCCTGCCGGAACAGCCAGGCTTTTACAGCTTTCCTGAAGGCAACAAAGAGAAAACAAAACTCTTTCTCCATTTCTTTTCCCTTGAACACAAAGCAATAATGGGATGAAGAATGAATTGCTATTCATTCCCACCTTTATCTTTAGGTATCATCCGAAAAATAACTTCATTTCCACAGAAATAAAACTCAAAACTAAAAAAGACATGATTCCCTTTGCCTTCCTTTTAAAATAAAAATTCGAAAATTGGAATTAAGCCACTAATCCTTGCCACAGGCCTACATTTACAACTCCAGTAACTTGTGTGACACATTAAAAGAGATGTTTGCATAATCCCCATGTAATAGGATTGCAAATGTGTAGGGTTTCCATGCCATTCTATGTTCTTTTCATTAGCTAAGTATTGGGGGGGGGGGGATTTGACTGATCATGAGACAGAGGGAGGAGGCGCTTTAAGTAGAGAAACAGACTTATTCAGAGTACCTGTTAAAACTCTTTAGTTCCACCACAAATTAGGCTGGACTTTTCCTAAGAAGATTAAGGACAAAATGGATGACTCAAGATTCAGGTTTTATTTATGTTATTTATTCAGCTTCTATGGCCACCCATCTCAGTCAGTGACCTTGGGTGGCTTATAATTCAAAAGTTTCTTACTTTGTCAGGGTAATGAAGATTTAATAGCTGATCAGCTGCTGTAAGGCTGTAAACCGGGATGATGAAATGAGAATGAGTCAGTAGGGTTACTGCCACTTTAAGAAGCTGTCTATATAAGTGAGGACATGTGAGGGCGTCTCTCTCTCCTTATGCATCTCTCTCCTTGTGTATCTCCTCATGATCTATCTCCATTGTAGTTTTCTGTGTAGAGTTGAAGAATAAGATAGATTGCCTAGTATTTGCCTGTATGTTTGTGTGTATGTTTGTCGTGTATGTATGATTATATAAGTCTTGTAGATAAACCACTGTTTATATACAGACAAAACCTCTATGTACTGTATTTTGTAACTGGGTTGTCTCAAAGAGCCAAGGTGGCACAGTGGTTAAATGCAGCACTGCAGGCTACTTCAGCTGACTCCAGTTCTGCAGTTTGGCTGTTCAAATCTCACTGGCTCAGGGTTGACTCAGCCTTCCATCCTTCCGAGGTGGGTAAAATGAGGACCCGGATTGTTGTTGGTGGCAATATGCTGACTCTGTAAACTGCTTAGAGAGGGCTGAAAGCCCCATGAAGCAGTATATAAGTCTAACTGCTATTGCTATTGCTATTGCTAAACTAGTAGTCATGCTGTGCACACTCTGACATAATTAACCATAAACTTTCAAACAGGAAAAAATTAGTCTAAAAATTGTGAGTCATTCCAGTGGCATTTCAGTCTTGCTTAATTCTTTTCATATAGCAGTATTAGCTAAACTTTCTGCTTCTAAGGCTTTCTTTTAACATGTAATTCTACTTGTTGATGTCATATATTTCAAGGCTAATTGTGATTTCATTTATGTCTAATCATCCCTCATACCTGCTTACGATGAGAAACATGGCCCTCTTTCTATTCTGATAAGATTACACTGATAGATTGCACTCACAAAATGGATTACGTTGTAATAATTCATTACCGTCCCAAGTGAGCTTCATAGTAAAAGTGTCAATCTAACTCCAGATTTTTTTCCCTGTTTGATAATCTAACAATTATGCTACTTTAGACTTCTTTCAATCATTATTTTCCTATTAAGAACAAGGAGATATAGGATATTCCATTTGCTTCTATTTTCTTATTGCAAATTTCCTGTTTGTTTTATAAAAATACTTCTTCCTCCCTCTTCCACTGCAGTTATGTGACTTTGCATATTTTATAAACAATAATCTTAAGCACACAGACTAGATTCAGTCTCTGCAAGAGTTTGAGGTTAGACTTTTCCAGTTTCTGCTCAATTTGAACCCTATCAGGTTCAAACTGACTGAAATGAAATGATTTGTGGAATTTTCATTGAAAAAAACAGCCGTTGTACTCCTTCAGCCCAACCAGATATTAGTCTGTCAATCACATTTTAGATTAGTGTTTCATTCACTTCTAATCTCAACATACTCATCATCCAACCTGTATTCCATCTATTCTTTAATATGTTATACAGATGCAGAAAATTGGGTTAACTGTATAATTATTCACTACTGAACTGTGGTAAGCTAAAGATTAGGTGGTGCAAAATGTGAATAATAAGTGGAATAAATTGAATTTCATTTTTTTTAAAAAAGCTATTAGGCTAGTGCTTGCATAAGGGCACGTGGAAACCTAACTGAATTAGACATCAATGTTTAAACAGAATTACCAGTTATTTCAACTGCATAAATTATAGTTAAGGGGTGTATGATCTAGTCTTCCTAATTTCCAGATAACAAATGAAAATGTGGGAATATTACTAGTTAATATGGAATATACACATAATAGTAGAGTGGAAAGTGAATTTATTTTTAGAAGTTAACATTAAACCATTTAAGGGTGCGTATTTGTACCAATATATAATCCAAAAGAAAATCTGAATAAAAATTACAATTAAACCATTGTGGCATCCCATAAGGAATGTGCCATCCATTGCTATCCATATGTAGATATGTAAATGAATAAATATTACAATGTGCAGGAATAAATAAATTGACAATGAAAACCAAGAAGGCTTTGAATACTTTTTCACGTGGGATTGGTTTTAGCAATTGCCAACTAACGGAAACAGAAATTAGAAATCCAAAAGTATGAAAGAAAACACCAATTATGTAAGGAAAGGTCCCTAAAACGTATAAGGAAATATTACTAGATCATTATTAATGCGTAAATAACTGCGGGACATTACACACCCACCAGTGGTGGGTTTCAAAACATTTTGGAACCTCTTCTGTAGGTGTGGCCTGCTTTCCTGGTCCACTGGTGGAACCTCTTCTAACCGGTTCAGTAGATTTGATGAACCAGTTCTACCGAATAGGTGCAAACTGGTAGGAACCCACCTCTGTTGGGAACCCATTCTTGCAGGCAGAGTGCTCGGGCCACCACAGGCACCCCTGACTGGCCATAGCCACTCTGGCCAGCCCTCACCCCCCAGCCCATTGACATAGAACACAACACTGATGCGGCCATCAGTGATATCGAGTTTGACACTCCCCACCCACCATATTCAGTTTTCTGGCTGAAACACTAATTTCCCTCACTTTAGAAACGATAATTAGAAAATGCATTACGGCTCCAAGAAGAAACATCACTCACCTTTCTGTCAGAAACAGGATTCCCAGTAGCTTTCTGATATATGTCAATGGGAATGTAGGAGAATTGGTAAATTACTGAACATTTCAAAATAACATAATTAAGAACAACGACAAATGACAATTATTTTCTTGGGGAATCAAAAGATTTTATTTTTAGCAGCATTAAAGAGCATTTTTTGCGTACAGGTAAAGGAGGAAAAGAATGAATATGCATTGGTAACACACTGATGCTTGGAAACAGAAATAAATTGCTTCAATCAGAGAAGATAATTACAGTATTCAGATGGTCAAAATGGTATCATAAGGTGATAGTTTCAACAAGGGACATGTACATACTTCCTTCAAATAAAGCTATAACCACTCTTTCACAGCCAACTATTTCACACTGGTATATAATTGTAAGGAATACTAATTTCTAATTAAACTGCCCAATATATCAATGTAAGAAAAACTCATTTCAACAATTTAGCAGAGACTAATGTCGGCTTTCTGCGAGATGGTTATTTGAAAAAGCATCCCACTTAAAATTCTCATGGGAAACAAAAGACACATCCACAGATAGGCTAGGCTAAAATATCTTTTGATAAATTAGTTTTTCTATTTAATATTGTGTTAATAATCATGTGTTGCTAGTCACATTGTGGTTCTGTTTTCTAAAAGATAGTGATTCATTATCCCACATGCCAAAAAAAGTAATAAAAGGGATTTAAAAATCAGAGGAAGATTAAAAGCACAATCCAGAAAAAGGGACTCGGATACAGCAGCAATGGGCAGCAGCAATGAAGAGGTGGAACCCACCTGTTCATTGCTTTTCCAAGAGGCAAGTGGACTTTCTGGGGTTTTTTTTTGTTTGTTTGTTTGTTTTTGCTTCTCATCCAAGAAGCTTCTTCAGTTTATTTTCTTGGACAAGAAGTGAAACATCTTCATTTGTTTTTCTGGTGGCAGAATTCCACACAGTGCAAAGCATCAATTTTCTGTTTAAATTCTAAGATTTCTGATTCAAACTAACTACAAATGTTTTTTTTAATCTACATGAATTCAGTTATTCTGAATACCTACCTACCTACTACCTACCTACCTACCTATCATATCTGTCTGTCTTCTATTTTTTTTCTCTCTCTCTCTCATTGTCTGTCTGTCCCTCTCTGTCTCTCTCTCTGTCTCTCTCTGTCTCTCTCTCTGTCACTCTGTCTCTCTCTCTCTGTCCCTCTGTCTGTCTCTCTCTCTGTGTGTGTCTCTCTCTGTCTCTCTCTCTGTCTCTCTCTCTGTCTCTCTCTCTCTCTCTGTGTCTCTCTCTGTCTCTCTCTGTCTCTCTCTGTCTCTCTCTCTCTCTCTTTGTCTGTCTCTCTGTCTGTCTGTCTCTGTCTGTCTCTGTCTCTGTCTGTCTGTCTCTCTCTGTCTCTCTGTCTCTCTGTCTCTCTGTCTCTCTGTCTCTCTGTCTCTCACTCCCTCTGTGTGTGTGTCTCTCTCTCTGTCTCTCTCTGTCTCTCTCTCTCTCTCTGTCTCTCTCTCTCTCTGTCTGTCTGTCTCTGTCTCGCTCTGTCTCTGTCTGTCTGTCTCTCTCTGTCTCTCTGTCTCTCTGTCTGTCTCTTTCTCTCTCTGTGTGTGTCTCCCTCTCTGTCTGTCTCTCTCTCTGTGTGTCTGTCTCTCTCTGTCTCACTCTGTGTATCTGTCTCTCTCTCTGTCTCTCTCTGTCTCTCTGTCTCTCTGTCTCTCTCTGTGTGTGTCTATCTCTCTCTCTGTGTGTGTCTATCTCTCTCTCTGTGTGTCTGTCTCTCTCTCTCTCTCTCTCTCTGTGTCTCTCTCTGTCTGTCTCTCTCTCTCATCATCATCATCTATCATTGATCAATCTATCACTTTAAAAGTGGTAAGTACCTCAGTTTACTGTTCTTTTTCTGTTGTCTCAACTAAATAGACAGCTCAGTTGAAGCTGTCAGATGTTTTCATGCCAGCTCAACAAACTGGTCTCCATCATGCAAAGGGAAAAAAAAGTTTGTTTTCTATTTCATCTTGAGTTCAGACATCACTAGTCAGAAGCCTACAAGAAAACTGTTCCATCTACCATTTAAACAATAAAGCAGTCAAAAAATTAAGAAATAACTACTTTGGTCAAGAGTTATCCTATCACAATTCATGGCTCAGAACAAAAATTGGAAGTAATCCATACTTTAAGCTTTGATCATGCTAATATGATACTAAATTGTAGTTCAAACCACACCACAGTAAATCCCTGTTCCACAATTTCACATTACAGTCCTTCTATGTCAGCATTACTATGTAGATCAGACAAGAAATACAGTCCAATTAGCTAATTCTACATTATTGTAAAGCTACATTAGCAGAATCTTGCAAATCTGAAAGTATAATTTTCCTTTTTCCTGCTTTATAGCTAGAAAAACCTGGGAAAGTTTCTTCTGAGCCTCTTGCCCTGTCCATTATCCAATTTGGGTTTTGCATACTCTTATTTGATTGCTACTTAGGGAGTATCTCTTGTTGTTTTCTCCCAAAGTCTTTCCCATGTATTATTGTATTTTAAAATTGGAATTAGTTTTAAAAGTGAGATTTCTAAATTTCATTTTAAAGGCACAAAATATCAAAACTAAATGAAGAAAGGATGACACTGTTTTAAGCTTTTGAAGGGAAGCACATTTCCTTCTGTTTATTCTGTAGTTTTGTTGGTGGTAGTTACAGGGGTTTAGGGGACATGGTGGCTCAGTGGCTAAGATACTATGCTTGTGAATCAGAAAGGTCGGCAGTTTGGTGGTTTGAATCCTTAGTGCCGCGTAACCGAGTGAGCTCCCGTTACTTGTCCCAGCTTCTGCTAATCTAGCAGTTCGAAAGCATGTAAAAATGCAAGTAGAAAAACAGGGACCACATTTGGTGGGAAGGTAAGAGTGTTCCGTGCATCTTTGGCATTTAATCATGCTGGCCACATGACCACAGAGATGTCTTCGGACAGAGCTGGCTCTTCAACTTTGAAATGGAGATGAGCACTGCCCCCTAGAGTTGGGAATGACTAGCAATAGCAATAGCAGTTAGACTTATATACCGCTTCATAGGGCTTTCAGCCCTCTCTAAGCGGTTTACAGAGTCAGCATATTGCCCCCAACAACAATCCGGGTCCTCATTTTACCCACCTCGGAAGGATGGAAGGCTGAGTCAACCCTGAGCCAGTGAGATTTGAACAGCCGAACTGCAGAACTGCAGTCAGCTGAAGTAGCCTGCGGTGCTGCATTTAACCACTGTGCCACCTCGGCTCGACTAGCACATATGTGCGAGGGGAATCTTTACCTTTACCTTTAGTTACAGGGGTAACTAGCTCTTTAAGAAACACAATGTCACCTTGTGTTTAAATTTGGAAGGAAATTAGTTCTCCATGTAGGCTAACGTGCAGTGCAGCATATCTCTTTCTGTGTGTATGTGTGTGAGTGAGTGAGATTGTAAATGAAAGAAATCTGTGGACTGATGCTCCCTGCAGCTGCTGCTCTTTCCTAATAACTGTTTTGCTTCTGATTTTCATGTCAGGTCTCTTGACACAAGCAAAAGGCAAGTTATAGGCAGCATTTAATTAGAAATGGGCTCAAAGTACAACTCATGTTGCTTATCTCTTGCATGCATGAAAGGAGAAGTCAAATTCTATCACCAGTCTAAAGCCTGCAGCTGGACCTGTATTTATCACCAGGAGAATATCTACTTATCTCATATCTCATCAAAGAGAGAAGTTGTTGCGAAAGGATACTGCCCAGGCAGGACAAAACATAACGGTTTACTTACTGCTTTGCTACTAAGCACTGCCTCTTGAGCATTCCAGGTAGTAATAGGAGCCGCGGTGGCGCAGTGGTTAGAGTGCAGTACTGCAGCCACTTCAGCTGACTGTTAGCTGCAGTTCGGCGGTTCAAATCACACCGGCTTAAGGTTGACTCAGCCTTCCATCCTTCCGAGGTGGGTGAAATGAGGACCCGGATTGTTGTTGGGGGCAATATGCTGACTCTGTAAACCACTTAGAGAGGGCTGAAAGCCCTATGAAGCGGTATATAAGTCTAACTGCTATTGCTATAATAGAAAACCATTAATTCAAAACATGAATGACGATAGTTAAGGAGAAGTAGAATGATAAAATGATAATAAAAAGGAGGAGGAGAGGGGAGAAGTTTTATACAGTGGTAATAATGGCAGGACTAAGGTTATTAAGGCATCTGCACATACAAAACATAGCTTCTATTTCAGAGGTGTCAAATCCGTGGTGTCACATTGCCATCCTGTGACATTTAGTGACTTTTCCCCCATTCACGGAGCTGGGGTGGGCGTGGCCTGTGTGTGACGCATCAAGGCCAGTTTGAGACCCCTGTTCTAGATGATTTCGTGAACTCTGAAAGAACTTTTTAAACGTAGCTTAGAATTAACATTTCATACATTCAAGATTTTGTTTGGAAGCAAGAAAAGGGATATTCACGGCAGAAGGAAAACTTGAACTGGAAACCTCCTAGTTACCAATAGTCTCAAAACAACTGGCGCACCACTTGAACACTTTTGGCATTGAAAATTTCTCCCTAAATCAACTGCAAAAATCAGTTGTACTCAGAATGGCTTATATACTGTATGATATAAATTCTAACACTGATACCTCTAACACCATCAACTATCAATATCTGCCTATCCCAGGTCCTTGGGAAGGATTTGATAGGTGGATAAAAATGCCAAATCCATTCTAAACTTCTGGCTAACTATGCGATGAACCATATTAATAATGTTTATCAATAATGAAACACATTTGCAGTGCCAGTGAGGAATCAAGAATCTTCACTTTTGTAACAAATACATCCAAAAATCGATATTTCTTTGTACCTAAATATCATACTAGTTTCAGTGTTTGGAAACTTTTCTCTTTAAATCACTCTCCTTAAAACTTCTCATTTGCTCCGGGGAGCCTCCAAATACATAGCAGGATCATTTCTTTGTATTACACTGCATTATGGAACTGCAGGAATGAACACCCAGTTGTCTATATTGGATACCTGTTACTCTTCAAGTTTTCTCTCACCTTGAAGGAATCTAATTGACAGGTATGTGTAACACTGGGATACCACTTAGCGTGTGTAGGCTTAAAGTATAGAAATCTCTGAAACTATTCTCAAATGGAACCTCAATAAACCTTGAAGAACCTTGACAAACAGCTGAAATCCTACTCGTTGTGTTGACTATTGGAATAGATTGCCCTGTTGTCACTCTCCAGAAATTTCCAGCAATAAACCTAAACCTCAGTGAATATACATTTGATATGATTTATTTTTCTGTGATTTACACGCTAACAGCTTAGAGGAGATGGAGGGAGGGGAAGGAGGGAAGGAGGGAGGGAGAGAGAGAGAGAGAGAGAGACTAATCAACCCAGAAGAAGTAATCATACTTGTGTATCCATCTTAATATCCCTACATAGGACATTTGTTCAGTTTACTGATCAATCCAACAGAACAAATAATCACAAGTAGGTTAAAACTTAAATAATTGTTCCATTTATTGCTATTCTCCAGAAAATAAGTGGTGAATCTGATACTCCTTTTTTTAAATTCAAAGCTTAAAGTAGATTATGATGTTGATCGCTACCAAAAAGCTGTAAAAGAACTTTCAAATAAAACTGCAGAATCAGTTTATGTAGAACTGATGTCGTTTACACATGTACTTTATTTTTTATATTAAATAATCCCATTCTCTATTCTTCCCATTCTTCTCTATTCTGATAATACTTTGAAAGATTTGCCCAAACCATCAGTAAGTCTTAAAATGGCAAAATAGATTTTCCTTCTAGCCCAGAACTTGGGCCTGTTCTTAAAAATAAATGGATTTAATATTTATATTCTGAGCCAAGGTGGCGCAGTGGTTAAATGCAGCACTGCAGGCTACTGCTAGATCAGCAGTTCAGCGGTTCAAATCTCACCGGCTCAGGGTTGACTCAGCCTTCCATCCTTCCGAGGTGGGTAAAATGAGGACCCAGATTGTTGGGGGCAATATGCTGACTCTCTGTAAACCGCTTAGAGAGGCCTGAAAGGCCTATGAAGCGGTATATAAGTCCACTGCTATTGCTATTGCTATTGCTATTCCAAAATCTAAGTGATTACATAACATCTATAACTTTGTTCTTGGAGCTAACAGTAGTATTAATGCTCATAAGATATTAAATTCTGAATAATAATATAATAAAAATATTATTCACAGAATGATGAAAGTTATATATTCTGAAGTTGAGGAAAAATAATTTTGCTAGACTTTAATGAAGATCCACGATAACAATCTTTTTCTGGAGAAAAGTGAATAATATGGGATTTATTTATTTTTTGCCCATCTAGGTCATATTAACTTTTTTATATACAGTTCAGTGGTGGGTTTCAAAAACTGTTCGAACCTACTCTGTGGGTGTGACCTCCTTTGTGGGAGTGGCTTGCCACCCATGTGACTGGTGGGAGTGGCTTGCCACCCATGTGACCGGATACGAAGATGCCGACGACACTTGTCAGAACCACCTTAAATCACCTCACACACAGCACTGGCATGCATAAGAATATGATGTAAACTTGTTTCTTAAAAGGCATCTTTGGTTTGCGTTAAAACAACTTCAACACACGCAATGTTCTGATTGCACCACAAACGCAGTAGTCATCCTTACCTTTCCCAGAGGCACTGAGTTTTATACATATGAGCATGATAGTGTAGAACAATCATATCCAAGGACCAGTGGTGGGTTTCAAAAAATTTTGGAACCTCTTCTGTAGGTGTGGCCTGCTTTCCGGGTCCACTGGTGGAGCCTCTTCTAACAGGTTCGGTAGATTTGACGAACCGGTTCTACCGAATAGGTGCAAACTGGTAGGAATCCACCTCTGATACAGTTGTATGGTACATCAAACAATTTTTACACTTGCCATGTTTCCAACTTTCAGTGAATCACAGTTTATAAGACACACTGAAGATTTTCAAACTGGTAGGCAAGTAGTACTAATTTTCATTTTTAAAATAATTTTGGCCTGTTAGATTTGCAGAGCATATGTCCTGTGCGACACAATGACACTGCTGATTTGATCAGTTTTGAAATGTTGATGACTTTCGTGGGCAGAATGTTGAGATGATTAAATTTGAAAAACAAATCTACACACACAGTCTTTTTGCCTCTTGTTTTACAACCATCATCACCTCCACCAAAGAGGAAATTGTGCCTCTGCCAAATGTCAACGACTTATTTTGAAAGGAGTTCTGAGTTGACAAACAAATCACAAGCCATTTAGGCAAATAATAAACAAGGAACAGATTGTTGCTTATTTTATTTATTCATTTATTTTATACCACTTTTTCTCTGAAAGCCTACAGAGGCTTATACTGTAGTCCTCCCTAGTTTAATCTAACATCAGTTCTGTTCCCCAAAGCACCAATTACTTAATTTGTAAACAGGGAGGGATTTAATAAAACTATGGGTTTTTTCCCCCACTAGTTCTCATTTTTATAAGCCACGAGATTAATTTAAAATTTTAGAATTCAAGAAGAAAAATGTGTAAGCATTTTTGTGTTCATTTTGATGTACATTTGCTAGAACATACTTTTTTTTTCAAATTAATGTTCTGTTAGCACTTTATCCTTGGGTATGTGAGTATGTGTGTATGTTTCTTTTGCTATTGTATACAATTTGGTCCATATTTATTGTGTTAACAGCAGCAGCGTCACAAAATCAACTATAAAATTATTGCATCACCTAAAAATACGTATGAAGTCTAGTGTTCATATACTATCACTATTAAGCCAACAGTATCTTTCATTTATGCTATTAGAAATTTATAAATGGAGAAACAAGACATCAGTAGACAATTATATATCCCATCAGAGATCATTCCATTGAGAATATGTGCTCTGTTACAAAAGTGAAATATTAAAAGCTTTCTCTGCTCAGGGGTGGAATGTTACTCATGTGAGAAGACGTATTAACAAAATGTTTGGGTTTTTATCAGCTACATTTGAAATATTTCATTATAAACCTGCTGCTGAAGGGGCCATTGTGGGAAAACAACTTATCTAAATTTGCTATTCTATGCTATCTTCATTTGCAGATGAACGGATTTGATACATGTCAGCTAGGAACAGATATGTTTTCGAGTTACATATAGCTAGTCGAAAATATAGTAATCTTATAGCCCTATTGCAGAGGGAGAAATGATGCACTTCCACTCTGACTGTAGTATTGTACTGTACTAATGAGAACAGTACAATTCAATTGGGGACCTTACACAACAGTATGAATTAATATTCACTGATATTCTTCTGTTTTATTTTCACATATTATTGACACTTATGGGAAGGCAGCAGTGGTGGGATTCAAATAATTTACCAATCAGTTCTATGCCCTAATGACCAGCTGGGTAGGCGGGACTCGGTGGTCATGTGATCACGTGGGCGTGGCCAAGTCAATGTCACTCAGGTCGATGGGCACTTTGCCTTAGTTGTTACAATGGTAATAAGGGTTAACTGGAGAGGCAGTTTCTGTAAGCAGGGCAAGAAAGATGAGGCTAGAAACAACACCAGAATGTTTCCTTCCTGCCTTCCTTACAGGATTAGCCCTGTAAAGTGGAAAAAAGAGAGATTTCTTCCAACAACCGGTTCTCCGAACTGCTTAGAAAGATACCAACCGGTTCTCCCGAATAGATGCGAACTGGTTGAATCCCACCACTGGAAGGAAGGAAGGAAGGAAGGAGGGACTTTCAGTTTTTTTATGGAATTAGTTATGAGAAAATGAATAGCTTTTGAAGCTCCATCAATGTTCTATTCAATGCAGCTTATAAATGGAGGAGTTGACTGGCTGCCAACTTTTTGTTTATGATTTAATATTTTAATTTGCTTAGCTTTATAGTTCTAATGTGAATTTATATCTTGTTTCATTTTTTGATTGGGAACTGCCCAGAATTGGCTAGAAGCTGGGCGGCAATGTTTTAAGTAATAAAATAAAATATTGAAATTCAATAACTTAAACTAATCTGAATTGCCATGTCCAAAATACAATAATCTATCTAGATTATTACAATGAAATAAATATTGGTATTGAGAGCTTTTGAACATAGCTTCTTCTGATACTGGAATTATTGGGGGAACCCCCCCTCCTCATCAACTATTTTACTTCTGCTATTTAATTCTGCAAGTCTGAAAGAGAGTGCTTACCTACTATTGTTGAAGGAACGTGATCCTATAGTTCTTGCAATATAGCTTGTTTCTCTAATAAAGTCAATTAAAATCTCCAGCAAACTGTTTTGAGAAGAAACAGAAATGCATAAAAAAGGTAATGTGATAATTGCATTCCGCCCCCCACACAGAAACGAAAAGACATAGATGGGATATATGAGCCGAGGTGGCGCAGTGGTTAGGGTGCAGTACTGCAGGCCACTTCAGCTGACTGTTATCTGCAGTTCAGCGGTTCTAATCTCACCGGCTCAGGGTTGACTCAGCCTTCCATCCTTCCGAGGTGGGTGAAATGAGGACCCAGACTGTGGAGGCGATATGCTGACTCTGTAAACCGCTCAGAGAGGGCTGAAAGCCCTATGAAGTGGTATATAAGTCTAACTGCTATTGCTATTGCTATAGAGACAGGAAATATATGGAACTGGCAAATAGTTTTCAATAATCAGATGTCATAATTTCAAAAGACTGGGTTATAAAGTGCTTGCTTGCTTGCTTATTTGTTTATTTATTTTTGCATTTATTAATTGAATAGCCTCCCTTTGGTTTGTACAACTGAAGGCTTGCTACCTAATGCTTCCTCTTCCTAATTTTTTCACAATAACAACCTTAAGAGCACATATCTTAAAGACCATTCAAATGAGAGATATAAATGAGACTGGAAAAAATGGATTGACTATACACAAAACAAATACGGGACTAAGAAATTCCAGATAGCCTATGCTTAAGATTAGGAATAATCTAAATTGCACAAAGTTAGTGTAACAGGAAGAAGATGAGTTCAACGCAGGTGTTATTGACTTCCTTTTTTTTTTACTTCCTTTGTCTTAATATATTTTAGACTGTTTTTGTTAAAAATCTATACCGTGTACGGGCTCTGGGAAGTCGGGGGGGGGGAAGGGAGGTGGGGTCTTAGGGGGGAGGGGGGTATATAGTATGTGTCAGATTTTAAAGTAACGCGATTGCACTTGTATACTGTTGCTCTTTAATTCCAGTGTAAAAATAGGACAAGCTGAATATATTAATAGATAGTAGAAATACACCGAAGGGAGGAGTAGAGGGATAGAAGAAAGAGGGGTAGAGAGGGTGGGAGAGAGGATAGGAGGGAGGGTGAGAAGGAAGGGAGGGAGTGGATCGGGAGAGGGGAGTGGTAGAGGGGGAGGGGAAGTAGGGTAGAGGGGAATGTTGGAGGGAAGATGGAAAGTTGGAGGGGGGCGAAAGAAAGGGTGTATGGAGGGTCAAAGAGGTACATTGGGTTTCTATTTTTGGGGGTATTATTGACAAGAGGAATTGCTGTGTTTATTGTTTAATGTTATATGGCCCCGGTTGTGCACAGTATATGTGTGACTGTACAAAAATGAAAATGGAAAATAAAAACACATTTGCTATAAAAAAAAAAAAGAGCACAGAGAAGGTGATTTGCCCGAAGCCACCTAGCCAGCTTTCATTGCTTAAGGAAGGATTACAATCCACAGACTCCCAGTTTTTTTAGCCCAGCATATTAACGACTATATCAAACTACGGGCTGTTTCTCCTCCTTTTTAAACTTAGGGAAGTATGGAAATTTTGCCGGCAATTCGTCTTTAAAAGCAAAAAAAAATCTGCAACGTCCTTGTTTGGATTCAAGACGTTTGTTATGGAAGAAAACATTCAGTCTAATCTTTTTATAGGCATACTTTGCACACAATCCAATTTAATTTGTGGTTAAGAATATTTCCCTTAAAGAAAAGAAAAAAGATGTGACTTACCTTTCAGTTTTGAAGTCATTTGAAAATGCATTGTCGGAATGCAACTGTCTCAAATTACTGAGCCAATTTATAGATCCACATTTGAGTTAATAAGGCTAAAGATTTAGTGAAAGAAAAATATGAAAATAATTTTGCAGCAGCTAAAGGACCATGTGTCAGGCCTGTAATTATATTCTTTTTAGAATTTTGGCCTGCCACACTTTCTCTTATTTCATTGTGCTGTTTCATTAGTATAGTTGATGGGAGGGGGGAATAGACAGGAGTAGGATTGTGGAATGTGTTGTTGTCATTCTTTTCTAGAAGACCAAGGTCATCTTTTGTCTTCGCACCTTCGCACCTTTACACCTGACCGGAAGCAGCTGGGTGGAGACGCCAGCGTGGAAGAAGAAGATTGGACCATGTGATGGATTTGTGGGTGTGGGGACAAGATCATGAACTTTTAACTGGGTGGAATTCTGATGTCATTTCCAGAATTGGGATTAACACAGATGTGCTACGATGTCTGCTTTATTAAATTGGAACTTTAAGGATCGTTTTGCCTTGATTTAATTCTACATGATACTTGGAACGCTGACACCATGTTCATCATTACAATTAGCAGTTTATTTGGACAATTTGTGGATTTCTAGACAGAAAACCTTTTTCTCTAACTGTGTTGATTTGGGTTTTCAGTTTTGGGGAGGGTGGCACAGGACTGAAAATCATGAATTTGTCCTTGTGTGTCTCCTGGAGTACAGCAATTTTTTACCATAGCATGAGGTTTGTAGAGATACAAGGAAAGAGTTTTTATTGCTTTCCTTATTGAAACATCCCAGTAGAGATTTCAAATTCTATGAATCATTTTTATTAAAGGACTATTTTGGTGTGGTTTTTTTTTCCAGAGTGCCCTCAGTGTCCATGGACAGCTATACTGGCTAAGAAATAAGTGGTTTAGAATTTATGAACTTTGGGGAAATAAGTATTGTCTTTTAACTCAGAGGCTTGTGATATTTTATCTGTGTTATTTTTGTGGCAATGGCATCGCTGATCAATTATGCAATAATGAATGTCACTCATCTGATTTAATGATTCTGAAAATGGCCTGCAACTAAGGAAAAAGTTCCATCTCCAACTTTTATTTATTATCTTAATGTTTATCTCCACTTTTCTACTCAAAATTACTCAAGGGACCTAAGACTCAACATTAAAACACAAACAATTAAAATGCAAGTAGAAACTAAAATCATTATTGTTCTGACTCAACAGACATGGCCAAAGGCTTTGACTCTGCTTGTGAAGATGGAAAGAAGGAGGAGGAATTTAGCTTCAAAGTGAATGCAAGGAAATAGAAGAGAATGTCCTCTCCAGTATCCTTGGAATAGGTGGCAGAGTGGTCGAATTTGACAAAGAAAAAAAAAAGAAGAGAAAGAGATACTTGCCAGCCATGTGTTTTTTCTTTCTTTCTTTCTTTCTTTCTTTCTTTCTTTCTTTCTTTCTTTCTTTCTTTCTTTCTTTCTTTCTCTCTCTTTCTCTCTCTTTCCTTCCTTTTGTCTCTCTGTCCCTTTTTTCTTTTTTTTCTTTCATCTCTCTCTCACTTTTTTCTTTCTTTTTTCTTTTTTCTTTATTTATTTCTTCCTTTCTTTCTCTTTCTCTCTCTCTCTGTGTCAGTCAGTCAGTCTGTCTGTCTGTCTTTCTCTCTCTCTCTCTCTCTCTCTCTCTCTCTCTCTCTCTGTGTGTGTGTGTGTGTGTGTGTGTGTGTGTGTCAGTGGTGGGTTTCAAAATTTTTTGGAACCTCTTCTGTAGGTGTGGCCTGCTTTCCGAGTCCATTGCTGGAACCTCTTCTAACTGGTTTGGTAGATTTGACGAACTGGTTCTACCGAATAGGTGCGAACTGGTAGGAACCCACCTCTATATCAGACCAAATATCAAGAAGTAAGCAATACCCCAATCAAGGAACTATCGGACAAGCTAACAGGAAACATCCCAACCAAAGAACCACCAAGACCATTTCTACCAAAATTGCAGGGTAAACCACTAAAATATAAAATGAGAGCCAACACCACATCCTACTAGCACTAGTAGGTACCTAGTTTGAGTAATGAAACATCTGCAAGAAAACAACTAAACTCAGAGGCTATCAAAGATCCCTCAATTCCTAGCCTTTCCTAAGTTGGTGTATCTCCATACCATTTTGAGACATGGTGACTAGAATGTGGCAAACTTTAATATTTAAGAAAATAAATAAATTTACAAAACTATGGAAAAATTGTCTAAAATGAATGTCCTTCTTTATTCCTGTTTCTTGATCTATGCAGTTTGCATCTGTCCCTTGTTTCTTCATTGATTGACCAATAGCCTGGCCAATCTTGGTTTATTTCCCCTCAACTGTATTTTTCTGTTATAACTTGGTCTACTTCTGGTTTTCCCATTATAACAATGCTGGAGTTATTTCAGGCTGCTGATCTTTTTATTCTGGAGTGGTCCCACTGAAACATAATTGATAGAGATTCCAGGCAAAGGTTAAGCCGACATGTTTCATTTTATTCTATGTTAAACTTTAGAAAAGTTCTATTATTCTTCCACAAATATGATTTTTGCCATCTGATGAAATATTGATTCATTATCACTCTACCTTTAGATGCAGAGGCAGCAGAAAACCTAGGAAACTTTTGGGTATCGATTTCCTTACTTTTCTGTGTGTGAAATTTGCAACTGATGGGACTGCTTGTCTGACCTACTACTTTAAAAATGTTTATTGACTACCTGAGACATCTTGTGGAAATTGATATACATGTATGTCATACCCCCTAATCTTGTACTGAATGGTATCATAATCTACAACATATCTACTGGTTCCTTTTGCAGAATTTGATATAAACGTGTTTGTCATAAGCTGCCCCATGCATGGTATCATTTCAAAGATGCAATAAAGCAACATAATTCATGTGTTTATGTAGTTCATTTATCCATAATCTTTCAGTCCTTGTTATCTGCTCAGTTTATTTGTTGTGTGGGAGATGCATTTAGAGGTTGCTATTGTTGTTAATATGAGCAGCTACATTTACCATTCTGCAATTTAGCCCTTAACCATAGGTCTAGGGTAGTTACTACTTACTTTACTTTATTGCAATTGTACGTATATACAGTTTACACATACAACAAAATTCACATAACACCCAGAGTAAGGGGACCAGATGTCCCGCTTTTGGCGGGACAGTCACGATTTTTCAAAATCTGTCCCGTGTCCCGCGGTGTGTTCAAAAAGTCCCGATTGTCCAAAAGAAAGAAAAGATGCCGAATCATCAATTTTAAAAAGGACACCGTTAAAAAAAAGTTTTTATTTCTCTGAAGTGTCGTTCCTGATGTGGCCTTTAGAGGGCAGTGGTTTCCCTCCCTCCGCTCGGCTCGCTCGCAGCGCCCAACGAGGGGCGAGGCTCCTTCCCCTCCTGCGCGTGCACATGCCGACGTTTTTGCAACAGCCATCCGGTGGCCTCGGGCGGTGTGGGGCTTTCCGGCGGGGGCAGCACGGTGAGGAAGGGGCTCAGTCCCAGGCCAAGCGGCTCAGCCATCGGAATTTTTTTTTTGCCCGCTTCTCTCGGGCGCCGCTTTCCCTGCAGCCATGCCATGCAAGGTGCCATCAGCAACCTGGTCTGGGTGAGCCAAGGGGAGGCAGGCAGGGATCTGGTTGGGAGAGGCTGGCAATGGGGGCGGCTTTTGAAAGGGTTGGGGGGCATTGGGGGAAGGCAATCGGGGGAAAGCTTTTCTTTTTTTTTACAGCTCAGGTGCTCCAAGGCCCCCCTGTCAATGGTATCCCGCTTTACCCATCTTAAAATCTAGTCACTTTAACCCAGAGACTAGGCCCAACACATATAACAATCCCCAAACACACCCCCACCCACCCAAAAAAAACCATGCATCTAAAACCACCCAAGACCAAGTAGTGCTGTAGTAGTTTCTGAATACTGTGTGGCCATATAATCTAATCTGCCATTTTACCAAGTGTGGTAAGCAAAACAGAGCGTAATTATAATCTAGAATAATTCTGCAGAAGTTAAACTGTATAATCATTGTGTATACTTTGTTGTAATGTATTTATTGGTACTAACCTCTAGCAATATTTATTTAATGATTAGGTTTTTTGTATTGTCAAGTATTCTGCATTCTAGAATAAATGTGGCAGTTATGTATCAGCTTTGCTGTGAGGGACCAAAGGACTCAATAATTTGAACTTGGTTTATTTATTTATTTTTTACCAGACAGCTTGATAGGATGTAGGAATAAATGGTCTTTTAGACATAATCAGCTTGGCCTCGTTGGCAAATGACCAGTGAAGGTAGAATATAATGGAATGAACAGGGATTTCTTATATAGCTTCTGATTTGATCTGGTTTCATATTCAATTGTGGGCAGTGAGCCGAGGTGGCGCAGTGGTTAAATGCAGCACTGCAGGCCACTTCAGCTGACTGCAGTTCTGCAGTTCAGCTGTTCAAATCTCACCGGCTCAGGGTTGACTCAGCCTTCCATCCTTCCGAGGTGGGTAAAATGAGGACCTGGACTGTTGTTGGGGGCAATATGCTGACTCTGTAAACCGCTTAGAGAGGGCTGAAAGCCCTATGAAGCGGTATATAAGTCTAACTACTAATGCTATTGCTATAGAGTCAAGACTACCATAAAGCTGAGGCCAAGTTAACCTGCTAAAAGCTAGAGATTAATTCAATCCTGGTAGGCAGAAAAGGAAGAGGAAGTGGAGAGGTTAGTATTAGGTTTCTGCTTCAAAACTCTGATTACAGAGGTGAAGTAAGAGAAAGAAAAGCAGCAGATAGTGTGCATAGCTCCATTCTATACCTACTTTAATTTTTTCTGTATGTCAACAGAATATTTAAGAGGATTGTATTTATGTGTAACAATGGATTGTCATTTTAGATATGGGCACTAATGTAGCAGTTTATATGAATTCTTTTTTCATGGGTGAATCACCATCTTTTTTTGAGCTGAGGTGGCGCTGTGGTTAGAGTGCAGCACTGCAGGCCACTTCAGCTGACTGTTAGCTGCAGTTTGGCGGTTCAAATCTCACCGGCTCAGGGTTGACTCAGCCTTCCATCCTTCCGAGGTGGGTAAAATGAGGACCCGGATTGTTGTTGGGGGCGATATGCTGACTCTGTAAACCGCTTAGAGAGGGCTGAAAGCCCTATGAAGCAGTATATAAGTCTAACTGCTATTGCTATTGCTATTCTGCCCACAATAGGGATTCTATTACAGGTACTGTATATGCCATCCTAGGGGAAGGCTCAGTCAGTTGAGGATTTTTGAAAACTAGAGATGTACATTTTGATTTCTCATATTTCTAATACTCAATTTGATTTATTACATTTCATATTATTTTAGCATATATATTTTTTTAAAAAGATAGTTGCATCAGTCTTCCTATGTATTTATTTTGATGCATTCTTTCTGATTTTGTCTAATGTGCATCTTTTTTGTAATGCTGTTTTCCCACCATAATGTATTTTGGCAAAAGGTTCTTTTGAGGGGAGAGGGAAGAATACATTTTCCCCAATGTATGTACTGCGTTCCAACATTTATATATGTTTTTTTTAAAAAAAATACTATTTTAAACATCCTGCTTGGATTGAACATGCAAAAACTAAGAACATTTGTATTAAAATACATGTCCAACAAAACATTATCCAAAGTCTTTTTTAAAAAAATGAGCAATTGAACAAGAATAGCTGATATGAAATGCTGCAGGAGATACTAGAGCATTTTCCCTGATTTCAGATAATAGATTCAAGCGCTTCCTTTTATAGAGAAATTAAGATTCAATGCCTCCTCTGTTATTTTATTTTTTAAGCAGCAATTGGTTGCCTTTAATTAGATCTTTCAAAAGTATGAATTTCAATTATTCCAAGTGTGGGAGCATTATCCCATTGTGCTCATAATAATCAGATGTCTATCAAATATTTATAACAGCCACAAAGATATAATAAAGTCTGTCATAAATTCAATTTAGTTCTGGATAAAATAAAATTTATTTTAATGCTGTGATTTCTGGTTCCTGTAGTAACTGTATTTTAGCTTTATTTAGAGGCAAAGCCTGTGAGCATTTATTGCTCAAATAAGATCCATTCAGGAAAAAAAAGCAAGTAACCATCTATAATAATAATCCTGAGAAATGAAAAATAGAAGAAGAAGAAATTCTAGGATAATACTTTTTTTTATATGTAGTAGCAGTGTTCTTGACAGCATTCATATTTTGCAGCAACAGATTTCACTTCCTAACTGCAATTAACAACTTGTCTTTCTTTCTACACATGTTGGGAAATAATACACAATGAAAGGGAGTCATTCTGTCATCGTGCTATATAGAAGAAATCCCTAGGAACCAATTAAAGAAAATAGATGACATTCCCCATAGTTATGCAGCCAGTAATGAATTCATCAAGTCATCTTAAAATGGACACAGCTGATTGAGAAAGTGGACCTGGGTATTTTGAAATAATCCCCCTTTTTTTTTTTTTTGCATTGAATCTATTACCTGAAATTATTTTCTAATTAAAGGCAACCAATTACTGGCTTAAAAACACAACAACAGAGATTTGCCTTATTTGCCAGTGTAGTGGTTTCTCTGTAGAAGTAAATGCCAGTTCATTATTTATACCAGTGGTGGGTTTCAAATTTTTTTTGAACCTACTCTGTGGGTGTGGCCTCCTTTGTGGGAGTGGCTTGTTGGCCATGTGATGACCTGGTGGGAGTGGCTTGCCGGCCATGTGTTCTCTCTCTCTCTCTCTCTCTCTCTCTCTCTCTCTCTCTCTCTTCCCTTCCTTTTGTCTCTGTCCCTTTTTCCTTTTTTCTTTCATCTCTCACTTTTTCTTTCTTTTTTCTTTTTTTCTTTCTTTATTTCTTCCTTTCTTTCTCTTTCTCTCTCTGTGTGAGTCTGTGTGTGTGTGTGTGTGTGTGTGTGTGTGTGTGTGTGTCTGTGTGTGTGTTAGGGAGTTCTATTGGGGAAAGCAAGCCAGATCTGTTTCACAGCCTTGGTTCTTCTAGAAATCCATTAGAAATTAAGGTAGGTCTAATTTGCATAGCCAAATTGTATCTTTTACCCATACAGTCCTGTCTGGGTATTATTTCTTAGTTACAATGGACTAGGACAGAACCCAAACTGTCTTCTTCAATAAGTCCGCTTTGTGCCAGTAACACACACATTTTGGGATGCCCTTTTTTTTCACCAGACATAAATTAAAAGATAAATGATATATGAAAGATAGCAGACATATTCTTCCCCCACATTTTTCCCATAACAACAATCCTGTGAGTTAGCAGTAGCAATAGCAATAGTAGTTAGACTTACGTACCGCTTCATAGGGCTTTCAGCCCTCTTTAAGCGGTTTACAGAGTCAGCATATCACCCCCACAGTCTGGGTCCTCATTTCACCCACCTTGGAAGGATGGGAGGCTGAGTCAACCTTGAGCCGGTGAGATTTGAACCGCCGAACTGCAGATAGCAGTCAGGTGAAGTGGCCTGCAGTACTGCACCCTAACCACTGCGCCACCTCGAGGTGAGCTGAGAGTGAGTGGCTGGCCCAATGTCACAGTTTTTTCTTTATCTCCGGGTAGGAATTAGAACTCAACTCTCCCAGTTTCTGGCCTGAGGCCTTCATTATTAGACAAAACTAGCTGTCTTTGAAATGTAATTAAGGAAAATCATATTTCTCTCCTCTTGGGTCAGTGGCTAAGCTGAGCTTGTCAACCAGAAAGGTCAGCAACTCGGCAGTTCGAATCCCTAACACCCTGTAACGGAGTGAGGCCCCGTGACTTGTCCCAGCTTCTGCCAACCTAGCAGTTTGAAAGCATGTAAAAATGCAAGTAGAAAAATAGGAACCACCTTTGGTGGGAAGGTGACAGCATTCCATGCGCCTTTGGCATTGCTAGCCACATGACCTTGGAGATGTCTTCGGGCAGTGTTGGTTCTTCGGCTTTGAAATGGAGATGAGCACTGCCCCCTAGAGTTGGGAACAACTAGCATATATGTGTGAGGGGAACCTTTACCTTTATCTTCTATGCTATGGATTTACCGAAGCAACACTTTTCTTATGATAACTGGAGGTTTACAAACTACATGCAGGTTTTTGAATTTTTAAAGAATTCATAATCAGAACAAAAATAATATTAATAAAAATTAATAAAAATAATGAAAAATTAATAAAAAGTAATTAAAATTCAATTAAAAATTAATAAAAAATTAAAATTTAATAAAAAATTAATAGTAATTAATAAAAATCAATAAAAATCAATATAAATTAATAAAAATTAATAAAAATTAATAAAAATTAATAAAAAGTTAATTAAAACTTAATAAAATTAATAAAATTATTAATAAAATTAATAAAATCAATAAAAATCAATAAAATCAATAAAAATCAATAAAGATCAATAAAAATTAATAAAAATTAATAAAAATCAATAAAAATCAATAAAAATCAATAAAACTTAATAAAAATTAATAAAAGATAATTAAAACTTAATAAAATTAATAAAAAATAATAAAAAATAATAAAATTAATAAAAAGAAAAATTGCAGGTGTTTTGTAAACATTATTTTACAATATTTTATAGTTTGTAAATATAAGGCAACTATTGGTAGATTTTTTTTAGATGTTTATATTCTGCCCTTTATACATGCAAGTACCAAATTTCTTTAGGCAGCACTACAGTAAAAATAAAATTACAATAGTAGAAAACAGTGCTGATTTTTATATAGCAATTAAAAGAACCACAATGAAATCCAGAACAGCAGATGGCAGAGCAGGAACTCACAATTAAAGTTTCAAGGAAAGCATCTTGTGCTTGATAATAACGTTGACCCAGAATGTAGTTGCTATGGAAAAGGCAGGTTCTGTGTTACAGATTATGGAGAAATAAATAATAATAATAAAAAATAAAACCTTGAATACATTACAGCCTTTATCTTGCGCTGCTGAACTCTCGATAAAGGATGCTTACAAATGGCATTTGTCCCCAAGCAATTTTTTGAATGTTACACCTTTCTCTGCATTTGTGCAGCTGATTGGTGATCCCCTCAAAACGTGTTATTATGCTGGAAATGCTCACTCATGCACAAGCTGACCATTCAGCTGCATTGCATGGGAACAGAAGAACAACAAAGAGTGTTTTTCTTCAGCACTGTAAGGTTTCCAAAAGTGAAAAACCTCCTTCCTTCCCAAAATCCTGATTGCTGTCTTTGAACTGCTAATGGGATAAAGATCTGGAGAAAAATCAATTGGAAGATGGGCATAAAGTTTTTCAACAATGGTAGGTTACTGGAAGGGACAGGTGAGCTTCCTTATTCTCTGTCTCATATGTTCTTCTCCAGAAATCAGGAAGGAATGGGGATGAAACAATATAGTAGCCCTCAACTTAAAACCACAATTGAAATGAACACCCTTTGAATGGTATAGGAGTAGGAATGGATTTCCGGAGCCGGGGGGGGGGGGGGAATTGCAGACTACAGGAATCAGGAGCACTACTCAGGTGACCGTGAAGACAGAGATAAACCTCCAAGTGCTTCAAAAACCCTCTAAAAGGATGCAAATGATCAGCTGTCTGCAAGGAATATAAATCCTTCCATTCCCCACCATCCAGTCAGAGCTGAAGAAGCTTCTTGGATGAGAAGTGAAACGCCTTCAGAGAAAATCAAGAAAGTCCAGTTGCCTCCTGAAAAAGCACCTTTGGCACCAACATTTTTAGTCTACCATGGAATAAACTTTTCCAATTTTATCTGGACCGGAGTTTAAAGTCATATAAATTGCATGACCTAAGAGACCTTTTTTTAAAAAAAAAATGAAATAATACTGTGAAATAGTAGCATAACATTTGGGACCATCAATGAAGCAGATTGAGAAACTGAGACAGACTGAGATACACACAAATTATTAAATAGTGTATCTACTGCAGGTAATAGCGATGGGCATTGCTTAATAATATGTATGTTTGAATAGCACAAAGCTTGTTCATATCTTGCTATAGGTTCCCAATAAATAAATGCTGCATGGATAGTCCTTGGTTTTGTGCAGTACAGCTGTTCCTATGCTTGCTAAAATAATATTTAATAAGCTGTCTGATCAAACACTTGAGCAATCTACAACTAATAAAAAGAGGAAAGTTTTACATTTCCAAAGTTAAAGTCACTGGAAGAATAACTTTACAACAGGTGTTGTTATCATTTTCAGAAGAGATAGTTACTCAATTTATCTTTGAGAAAAAGACAAACTGATACAGATATTTATTTATTTTTAGTTAGTTAGTTAGTTAGTTTGTCATTCATGGACAAGGTAAGAGGAATAAGAATAAACATGAATGAGAACAGAGGAAAAAGGGACAAATAAATGGGGACAGTAGAAGAGATACATTAGGCGTGCTGGTGCGCTTATGCACGCTCCAACTGACCTCTTAGGAATGGGGTACGGTCAACAGTAGACAGTTTAAGGTTAAAGTTATGGGGGTTTGAGGATGGGGGTTTGAGGATGTAACAACAGTCAGATAGTGCATTCCAAGCACCGACCACTCTGTTGCTGAAGTCGTATTTTGTGCAATTGAGTTTGTAGTGGTTTACCTTGAGTTTGTATCCATTGTGTGCTTGTGTATTGCGGTTGAAGCTGAAGTAGTTATTGACAGGTAGGACATTGTAGCAAATAATTTTGTTTACTACGCTTAGGTCAGACCGAAAGTGGCATAGTTCTGGGTCAGTGGTGGGTTTCAAAAAAAATTTGAACCTACTCTGTGGGTGTGGTCTCCTTTGTGGGAGTGGCTTGCCAGCCATGTGACCTGGTGGGAGTGGCTTGCCAGCCATGTGTTTTCTTTCTTTCTTTCTTTCTTTCTTTCTTTCTTTCTTTCTTTCTTTCTTTCTTTCTTTCTTTCTTTCTCTCTCTCTCTCTCTCTCTCTCTCTCTCTCTCACACACACACACACACACACACACACACACACACTTTCCTTCCTTTTGTCTCTCTATCCCCTTTTCCTTTTTTCTTTCATCTCTCTCATTTTTTCTTTCTTTTTTTCTTTCTTCCTTTCTTTCTCTTTCTCTTTCTCTCTCTGTGTGAGTCTGTGTGTGTGGGGGGGGGGTTTCAAAATTTTTTGGAACTTCTTCTGTAGGTGTCGCCTGCTTTCTGGGTCCACTGGTGGAACCTCTTCTAACCTGTTCGGTAAATTTGATGAACCGGTTCTACCGAACTGGTGTTAACTGGTAGGAACCCACCTCTGTTCTAACCTGTTCGGTAGATTTGATGAACCGGTTCTACCGAACTGGTGTTAACTGGTAGGAACCCACCTCTGTTCTAGGTGCTTCTTTTTGAAATATATACCCCAGTTTTGCTCTGTATCTTTAAGAATCCAAAATTTATTCTCATTCCAGTGGTGATCTTAATGAAATTAAGATGCAGGACTTTAATAATAATCTTAATGAAATTAAGATGCAGGACTTTAATAATAATGACATCACCAGGAGAAGTTCTACATTTATGGACTGACATTTGTGGTGCTGAAGCGAGAACTATTTTGTGCTCATATCTAAAAATAAAGACAGAACCTTAGATATGCCTTTAGAAACTTGATCAGAAGAGTACATATGCAAATGTTAACTCTTCAAAACCCCAGAAAACAGAAATGTAAACATCAACTTTTATTTCTCATTCTGAACTCAGATAGTTAACTTACACACTATAATTTATCACCTCTAAAACAAGATAGGAATTATTGAGAGAATTAGCAACACTTGCAGACAGGGTGAGAGGCAATTTAACTTTATTTTTAATTCTGTAATTGGGGGAAAGTATAGCATCCTTTTCTCTGTATGTACCTTGTTACTATAGCATCGTGCCTTTTAAGTATTTTTATGCAGGTTTTATATGTTTCTTTATAGGTAAGCCTTGGAGATAACGGGACAATGTAAAGAAAAGAGAAGACATGGAAACAACGCCACTGGAATGGGATCAAAGTTTGAGATATTAAGAGCCATTAGGGTTAAATTAGATGTAGTGATTCATATTATCTAATCCAGGGACTTAACAAAAATCTTGAAACAGGAAGAAATTTTCACAACGTACATTTGTGGTCAAGTAACATTTAGTATTAGTTGAGATCCATTTCAGAGACTTATTTTTTTTTCAGTAGTGGAGGAAAGAACCAGCAATGCTTGGGATGCATTGGAATAAAATGTTACATTCAATGGTAAAGAGACAAAAAAGGAATATGGAGCTATTCCGGGAGGCCTGGGGCTGTTGACCTCATTGCTGAGGTCCAGCCCCAATCAGATTGGGTGTATGGGTGATGTTTTAAATTGTTTTCCCTTTATTTTTTTTTATTAATTACTCTTTTTTTGCTTTGTAAGCCGCCTGGAGTCCTTGGGGATTGGGCGGCCTATAAATCCACTAAATAAAATAAATAAATAAATAAATGTGCTCTCTTTCATTTTTTTAATGATTTTAGGTTTAGGTTTTATTGGGATTTATATGCCGCCCTTTTCCCTGAGGGGACTCAGGGCGGCTTACAACCACAGGGGAGGGGAAGTGCAAGGTCAAAACAAACACTTTGTGAACAAAAGAAAAATAATAAAACACAACTTTCATTCAGCAATCAAACACTCGGGCGGGTAATTGGAAGCCTATCCCCAGGCCTGCTGGGAGAGCCAGATCTTGAGGGCTGCGCGGAAGGTCTGGATCTTGGTGAGGGTGCGGATCTCCATGGGGAGCTCGTTCCATAGGGTCGGGGCAGCAACAGAAAAGGCTCTCCTCCGTGTGGTCGCCAGTCGACATTGACTGGCAGATGGAATTCGGAGGAGGCCCAGTCTGTGCGATCTGATTGGTCGATTTAGGGAGGTAATCGGCAGAAGGCGGTCTCTCAAGTACCCAGATCCACTACCATGGAGTGCTTTAAAGATGGTCATCATTATCCTGAAGCGCACCCGGAGACCAACAGGCAGCCAGTGCAGCTCGCGGAGGACAGGTGTAACGTGGGCGAACCGAGGTGCGCCCACTATCACTCGCGCGGCTGCATTTTGGACTAGCTGTAGTCGCCGGATGCACTTCAGGGGCAACCCCATGTAGAGCCCATTGCAGTATTCCAGTCTAGAGATCACAAGGGCTCGAGTGACTGTTGTGAGGGCCCCCCGATCTAGGTAGGGCCGCAACTGGTGGACCAGGCGAACCTGGGCAAATGCCCCCCTGGTCACAGCTGACAGCTGATGGTCAAAAGTCAGCTGTGGATCCAGGAGGACTCCTAAGTTGCGAACCCTATCTGAGGGGTATAAAATTTGACCCCCCAGCCTAAGCGTTGGTGTATTAGCCAAATTATTGGGGGGGAAACACAACAGCCACTCGGTCTTATCCGGGTTGAGCACCAGTTTGCTAGCACTCATCCAGTTCTTAACGGCCTCCAGACCCCGGTTCATCACGTCCACCGCTTCATTGAGTTGGCACGGGGCGGACAGATACAATTGCGTATCGTCCGCATATTGATGGTATTTTATTATGATGAATAGAATAGAATAACAGAGTTGGAAGGGACCTTGGGGGGGGGGTTTCTAGTCAACCTCCTCCTCAGGCAGGAAATCCTATGCCATTTTATTGGATGGCCATCCAATATGCAGTTCTTCATTCAAAAACTAGACAGTCCTGTGACCTCCATTGAGAGAAAGGTGGTGCAGTTTGATATGACCAGAATGAACATTCAACTTAGGCTGACCAGGCTGTTCTGTGATAATCTAAAAAGAATGGGTATCATAAATAGAAAAATAGTTTGAGTTTGAGTTTCATTTTATTTATATGCCGCCCTATTCCCTAAGGGACTCAGGGCGGCGCACAAACCCGAAGGAGGGGAAGGGAAAAACACAAAAACTACAAAAGTACAAAGCATTTAAAAAACAACCAACAACCACACCTGTCGAGAGGGGAAGGGAACTCATCAACCCCAGGCCTGCCGACACAGCCAGGTTTTAACGGCTTTTCGGAAGGCCTGGAGAGAGGTGAGGGTCCGAATCTCTGCGGGGAGTTCGTTCCAAAGGGCCGGAGCTGCCACAGAGAAGGCCCTGCCCCGGGTAGTGGCCAGATGACATTGGCTGGTAGACGGAACCCGGAGGAGGCCTACTCTGTGTGATCTAATGGGTCTTTGGGAGGTAATTGGCAGCAGGCGGTCTCTCAAGTACCCAGGTCCAATACCATGAAGAGCTTTATAAGTGACAACTAGCACCTTGAAGCGTATCCGGAGACCAATCGGTAACCAGTGCAGCTCGCGGAGGATAGGTGTAACGTGGGTGTACCGAGGTACACCCACAATCACTCGCGCTGCTGCATTCTGGACGAGCTGAAGTCTCCGAATGCTCTTCAAGGGCTGCCCCATGTAGAGCGCATTGCAGTAGTAATTGTACAATACAATAATTGTAGGGGTAAATGAATTTCAATAATAAGTTAGTAAGTTCCTTACTTAAAGAAATAGAAGAATGACCACGGGCAGGTGAATAAACTGTGGGAAGTGGGAGTCATTTCCAACTTCCTGCTGGTTTTCCCATTGGTTTTGCTTGTGGGAAGTTGATAGGGAGCATTGAAAATCGCAACTATGAAATGTAGAGATGCTGCAATGGCTACAGCTTTCCAAAGAAAACTTGTCTGAACATCATGGAAATTTCAATTTCACAGGAATAATGGGTCCCAGATTTCTTACGCGTTCTTAAAGTTAGCAGATTTTTTGTTACCTTGGTTCCAAAATTGCCATAATACAATGTACACTTTGGGCTAACTTGAGAACACAAGCAGATAAACATTATGAGAGTTTTAGCAGTCTATAATTGCGCAGAAGTACAAAGTATTGCCTCCTTTGAGGAGAAAGCATCAGCAACAAGTCTGGTAGGGGGAAAAAAAATGTTTACCTCTTAACTATTCGTTTTGCCCAGAATAAGCTTTGAAGGATAACAAATGTTTCCCACAATAGGCTACAGATTTGCTGTTTCCCAGATGTTCACACCTGTTAAAAATAGGAATGAAAAGATTGCAATTATTTTGTTCTTTGCAAACTACGTGAAGAGATTCCGCCCACTGCAGGAGAAGGGAAAGGAAAAGCTGTTGTATGATAGTCTACAGGAATATGAATAGGAAATCAAGTAGAGAAAAGGGGAGTGGAAAGAGAAGAGAATGACAAACGATTTGACAGCTGTACAGGATAGAGGACTTAGCGCATTGACACAATGAAGCTAAACTTTACCTAGAAAACTTAGGTTTAAGAAACGAATCTTCTTTGCACAAAGTTGGCACTTTTCTATAACAATATCAACATTCGCCAGTTCGATCAGCAATGAAGCACAATGATTTTGCACATTGGCGATTTTAACACTGCACTTTCTTTTGAGGATCGGCGGAAGGACGAGACGAGAGCCAGGAGTGTCAGAACTAGAGGTTTATTTACATTGAACTATTTACAGGCGATTCAGCGCCATCCCTTCTTGACAGCTATTTAAATGAGCTGTCAGAGCAGGGATGACCAATAGGCGCGCTTTCTGCGTCTAGCAACTGATGACGCTGCACCTAAACCAATTAGGGCACCTCTAGCGGCTAGCAACAGGCGACGCTGCGCCCCAGCCAATCAGGGTGCAGTCTGGCCTGTTGCTAGCCGCCAGGTTGTATGTCGAAGACTTTCCGAGTCCTCAACACTTTCCTCTGGTCTAGCCTATTTCCTTTTTTGGGGCCTACAATAGTTTTGCTCTGTGTAAAATCTTTTCCTTCTCCTGGCCCAATTTCAAGACCCACCTATCTTTCCAGCAAAGCTTTTTATGGACCACTGAATGTTTACCGCCACCTAACATCCAACACTCTGATCCTCAGTGTCTATTTATTACACCTTGATATGTCCCTGCTAGTCGGATTTCTACATCTTCTAGGAAAGATAGGAACAAATGCAATGCTCGGAATCTCAGTTCAAACATGCACAATCAAATTTCGGCTTCCATGTTGTGCCCTTGCTACAGGTACTTTACAGGGGAAGCATGAAAAACAAAACACTTTCCACATTGATTTTAATATGAACAACAGTAAGACCGTAATAAACTGACTGACAAAATGACTTCTGTCATTAATAACCCCCACATTCTAATTAATTTAGATTAATTTTGGGTTAGAACAGAGGTGGGAGAACTCAGCAATTGTTCCTAGGAACCTCAACAACATGATCAATTAACAAAATGGCTGGGGATTGAAGTTCTCTGACATTACAGGGTCACAGGTGCTGAACTAAAGGACACTTGGCCTGGAGATGTTTAAGAAATAGATAAGTCCAGTTTTTATTTTATTTTTCATTTTTTTATTTTTTTATTTTATCAATTTCATATATACATTCACAATTATATGATCTCATAACTGTTATTAATAATATGTATTTATAGCAATTTTTCCCTACAGTTGACAATATACTTGAAGATTGCTTTCTTAACATCCCATAGATCCATCTTATCTTACAACGGTCCTACTTCTTCTTCCCTCCCTCCCTCTTTCCTTTCCTCGTTTCTTCTCTCCTACTCCCCTTCCTTCCCTCCCTCCTTCCCCTTCCCTCCTTCTCTCCTTCCCTCCTTCCTTCCCTCCTTCCTTCCTTCCTTTCTTTTCTCCTTCTCTCCTTCCTTCCCCCCTTCCTTCCCTCCTTTCTTCTCTCCTTCTCTCCTTCCTTCCCCCCTTCCTTCCCTCCTTGCTTCCCTCCCTTTCTTCTCTTTCTTCTCTCCTTCCTTCCTTCCTCCTCTCCTTTCCCTTCTCTCCTTCCCCTTCCTCCCCTTTCCTTCTTCCTTCCCCCTTCCTTCTCTCCTACATTCCCTCCTTCCTTCCCTCCTTTCTTCTCTCCTTCTCTCCTTCCTTCCCCCCTTCCTTCCCTCCTTGCTTCCCTCCCTCCTTCCCTCCCTCCTTCCTACCCCCCTTTCTTCTCTTTCTTCTCTCCTTCCTTCCTTCCTCCTCTCCTTTCCCTTCTCTCCTTCCCCTTCCTCCCCTTAACCTCAAGTCTTATTGACATGTAAGACATTAACATTATGAAGATCAGTATTTCAGAACCCGGTCACTTAAGCCTTTTCTAAATTTTGAGATATCTAAATAAATGGGAATGGGAAGTTAACTGTAGGTACATTTCATTTTAATTAAATGAGCCTCAATCCTTTGAAATTGCCGGTATTGGAATGCTATTATTCCAAGAATACATGCACATAACAGGGAAGCATAGCTATCAGTAAACAGTACAAAATGATCAACTGAAATTACGTCAGACTCACTGATGGACGTAGAGCTATAGAAATTGAAATAAAGCATGATTAAGAAGTGACATGGCCTGTATTTTACGCTGACAACTTCATCATTTCTTGCTTGCAGAAAGCTTGCCTTACGTATTAGCATATTTGACATGCCTAAATTTGCATAAATATTTGATTCGCACGATGCCTTACAGGCATAAAAGTAACAGGTAAAATATTGAAAACAAATAGAGTACTGCAGATCAATCACCTTCTTTTTTTCAAAGTCTCTCCTTTTTGAGGGGGAATTTAACGCATTCCCTTGTGAGATTTTTTTTTTAAAAAAATGGAATTTCAAGCTCATATTTTCAGCTTTAGCATATTGTGCATACACTTTTGCAGTAAGATGCTTTGCTTTTTCCAGCCCTATGTTATTAGCATACTATGGTGTGCTATGGTGGTATAGAGCTGAGGTGGCACAGTTTTTAGGGTGCAGTACTGCAGGCCACTTCAGCTGACTGCTATCTGCAGTTCAGCGGTTCTAATCTCACCAGCTCAAGGTTGACTCAGCCTTCCATCCTTCCGAGGTGGGTGAAATGAGGACCAAGACTGTGGGGGCGATATGCTGACTCTGTAAACCGCTTAGAGAGGGCTGAAAGCCCTATGAAGCGGTATATAAGTCTAACTGCTATTGCTATTGTTATTGCTATTGCTATTGCTATTGCTATACTATCAGAGATGGTATTCAGCCAGTTCAGACTGGTTTGGGCAAATCAGTAGCTCTGATTATCAGTTGGCCCCACTCACCTGCCCCCACCCTATCCTGTCCTTTATTTCCTGCTTTCTAGCATATCCCAATCATGTGGCACAGCTGATTCCACCCCCCTCGCTGTTCTACTTACCGTTGCTGACTTGGAAGGTAAGCAGCTGAGCTTCTAAATGCTCCATTTTCAGTGCTGCACACAAGCACTTTAGGCACATCCGTGCAAAGCATGTGTGCATGGGCAAAGTACATGCTCACTGAACAAGTCGTTAAACCGGCATCATACCACCACTGTATACTATGTGAGAGACATGAAATACACGATCAACGGGCTGCATGCTACAAACCCATTGAAGCCACTCAGATCACATTGCTAAAGTTTCAGATTGTTGCTCACGAAAAAATTAGTGAAAAATTGCCATACGAGAGCTGAAAAGGGCATTGCTATTTTGAGTTTAATTTTTAATATTCTGGGATTTTGTTTTATGTAATTTTTTTTTCAGGGAGAGAGGTTGTGCTTATTTTCTAAAGGAGTTTTTCATTTTCTCTTCCTCAGTGCTATTGGTTGTGGTCCTCATCCAGAAAAAAGAAAGTTAAGCGTATTCCTCAGCTAATGAAAAATTCAAACCTGTACAGCAGTACAGAGATATGAAGGATAGTATTTTAGTAGAGAAGGCTAGATGAAACCACAATTTCTTCCAAAATCTCTTTTTAAAGAATAACTGAAAAACTCCAGATTTAGTTACATGCTTGATCTTGCAACAAGTAGATAAGTTATTAACATCATTGAGATTCTGTTCCTTGGCTTATTATGTTAAAGTTACCATTGCTCGTTGAAAATTATACATATCTGCATGCCTTCTCAGATCTTTCTTTTTATAAATAACTGTTCTGACCTAGGCTTCCTGGTACAGTAAAACAGACATGCTTAGTCCCCAAACCCCTCTTTTTTATTTCAAAGGCTGCACCTCGCTTCACCCACGTTACACCTATCCTCCGCGAGCTGCACTGGCTGCCTGTCGATCTCTGGGTGCGCTTCAAGGTGCTACTTATCACCTATAAAGCCCTTCATGGTAGTGGGCCTGGGTATTTGAGAGACCGCCTACTGCCAATTACCTCCACTAGACCAATACGATCGCATCGATTAGGCCTCCTCTGAATTCCATCTACTAGCCAGTGCAAACTGGCAACTACCCGGAGGAGAGCCTTCTCGGTGGCTGCTCCGACCCTCTGGAACGAACTCCCCGTGGAGATTCGGACCCTCACCACCCTCCAATCCTTCCGCGCCGCTTTGAAGATCTGGCTGTCCCGGCTGGCCTGGGGTTAAGATTGTAGCCCCACCCGAATTGTGTGACTGTTGTGTTTTCTTTTAATATGTTGTACTGTCTTCATGTCGGAAAATTGTTTGTCCTTCCCCCCCTCCCTTTTTGAATTGTGAGCCGCCCTGAGTCCCCCCAGGGAAAAGGGCGGCATACAAATAAAGGAAATAAATAAATAAATAAATTATGTTCATTCACAGCCCGTAATGAGTCTCAAAGAGTTGTAAAGAGTCCTACAGCTGACTGCCAAAGTCTTTCGGGATAACGCTAATAAGCACCCACCTTTATCTTCCTTGAAACGCTGCCAAAGACTTAATTGGCAATTAGTTTGGCAAGGCCATATGGAGCAGAGAGTCAAAACAGAGCTTCAGAAGGTAAACTGATCAGCATGAACCAAGTTGCTTCCGGCAAAGGCTCATGTGCCTTTGCTCCTCCTTTATGTCCTATGGGAGGGGCCAATCAGGTTTAGGTTTAGGTCGCTTATTTATATGCCGCCCTTTTCCCTGGGGGGACTCAGGGCGGCTCACAGTTCAGAAGGAAGGGGAAGACAAACAGATTAAACACATAAGAGAGTACATTGTTAAAAGCACAACATTCATACAATTCGGGTGGGGTTGAGGTCTTTAACCCAAGGCCTGACGGGATAGCCAGATTCTGAGGGCTGTGCGGAAGGTCTGGAGGATGGTGAGGGTACGAATCTCCACGGGGAGATCGTTCCATAGGGTCGGAGCTGCCACCGAGAAGGCTCTCCTCCGTGTGGTTGCCAGTCGGCATTGACCGGCAGATGGAACTTGGAGGAGGCCTAATCGATGAGATCTAATAGGTCGCGTGGAGGTAATTGGCAGTAGGCAGTCTCTCAAGTACCCAGATCCACTACCATGAAGGGCTTTGTAGGTGACAAGTAGCACCTTGAAGCGTACCCGGCGGTCAATCATCTCCAAGCCTTACTCCCGAGTCATCTCTTCAGTCTTAACTGTTGTTGCCTTCTGGCAGCTGTGTGCATGCACACACTGGGAACAGGGGGAGCCTGTTCCTCTGCCTCATTGCTGTCCGATTCTGGAGGCTTTGGAGGCACACATAACTCCCAGATGGCCCTGGCCCCCTCGCTGCCTCTGATGCAGAGCCCTCATTAGAGCCTTTCCCAGACTCCAGGACTGGCCCATGTTCCTCCCCAGCCTCCTCACTGTCTGACTCCATTGCCAGCTCTTCAGGCCACTGTCAGACCACAATAATAACCTTGTAGAGACAAAGAATTATTGATTCACTATCTCATTCCATTTGGCATCAGCTCCCTCCCCCCGCTTTTACTTCTACATGTTCTTAATCTTCAGGGCAGTGTGGATACAGAGAGCATGTTGTAATAGCACACAGCAAAACGTCGTTATGCTTCATTCACACATACTTACCAGAGGAACAAGAATCACTACAATTGATTTTTGAGTAATTAAAAAAGCAACTCAATTGTGCCACAGATGCCCATCACTCATCAGACAAATGTATTCCACATCACATTTTTACAGTGCTCAGACATGAATTATCCATTCTTGTTGAATAATAACTAGGACACAAAAACAATTTAAAGTTCTGTCTTTTCCCAAAATCTCTCTACAGAGATCTATGTTGATTTGTACTTCCCACTTGAGAATTCCATTCCCCAAATGTTTCTCATCAATGTGTAAAAAATTAAAATTAAAGAATTCAAAATGCCACAGTCTGACAATTAAAACATTGCTGAAATTAAAAAAACAGTCATTCAAACACATAAAACTACACTAAACATTGTCAAACATGATTTCAAAAGGCTTTAAAGTTTCCAGATTTGAAGCCATGTCTTTTCTTCACCATTCCCTAAGAGAATTTCATAGGCCTTCTTCTGGTACTTAAAAGAATCAGAAATTTGCAATCCTATAATATTGCTCAGTAGAATAGCAATAGCAATAGCAATAGCAGTAGACTTATATACCGCTTCATAGGCCTTTCAGGCCTCTCTAAGTGGTTTACAGAGAGTCAGCATATTGCCCCCAACAATCTGGGTCCTCATTTTACCCACCTCGGAAGGATGGAAGGCTGAGTCAACCCTGAGCCGGTGAGATTTGAACCGCTGACCTGCTGATCTAGCAGTAGCCTGCAGTGCTGCATTTAACCACTGCGCCACCTTGGCTCTTAAGAAGCTCTTTGGCTCTTAGAAGCCCCAAACAGCATGGTCAATGGGAGGGAATTCTAGGAATTTAGCGCTCTGCCATTTCAGTAAAATTTCAGATTCCTTGCCTCAATAGAAGCACTTTCATCATCAGGATCTAGGCACAGCTTTCAATTCCAACAGAGACCATTTTCCACATCATAGTTTGTAAAGCAAGTGCCTTTCAAAGAATTTGACCCTGAAAGGTTTTCGAGAAAACAAAACAATTCCCAGATGTCAGCCTTTCACAGATTGAAGGACAATGGGAAAGGTGTTTGGTCCAATGAAGCATTTTTGTAGCATGGGTCCCTTCATAATTATGCTCCAGTGGTTGGGTGGTGCTTGCAATTTGCATTAAATTGGTACTGAAGATGGCAGTGGAAGAGGGTAAGTGGTGAAAATTGCCCCCCACTAACTGAAGGGTCTCAGGCCAAATGTTGCATAGATGAAATGTTGCATAGATGAAATGTTGCATAGATGAGCCGAGGTGGCGCAGTGGTTAGGGTGCAGTACTGCAGGCCACTTCAGCTGACTGTTATCTGCAGTTCAGTGGTTCTAATCTCACCGGCTCAAGGTTGACTCAGCCTTCCATCCTTCCGAGGTGGGTGAAATGAGGACCCAGACTGTGGGGGCGATATGCTGACTCTGTAAACCGCTTAGAGAGGGCTTTCAGCCCTATGAAGCGGTATATAAGTCTAACTTCTATTGCTATTGCTATGTTCTCACTCTTTGGCAGAAACCTGGATTCAGTCCAGAGTAACCAGCAATCAGAATGCTTAAGAGATCTAACATTAAGCTATTTGAATGGTGAAACAATTGGTAAGGTACTATGCAGATTACACTAGTGTATTATTTCATTGTGAAGGGTAAATCTAACTGCTAATGGCCTTTTCCAAATAATTACTTCAGCAATTTGTTTCAGGCTATTCAAACACATAGATCATTGTTGTGTTTGCTGAAACCACGGGCCTAAATTATAGCTATTACACTGGTTAAGTGATTTTGCTCTAATAAATGTGTTACTGTAACTGATCAGACACTTAGTAAAACAAAATTAAAAAAGGAAAAGGTCTCCTCCTAGAGTAGTCACTCAAGAGAGCTTCCAGAACTATCAATCAATTTTGGTTTACTCATTATCTCAATACTCTGATTTTTCTACTTTTAAAGCACCCATCCTGTTCCTTCTATTTTTTCCCTCAGATGAAAAGATAGTTGAAAACATTAGAGGCAGAGTAAGGGGGCAGTGAAAGATATTGAAATAAGAGCATCATACTTAAGAGTGACAATTTTTTCCCCATACTAAGAGCAATCAATGTCATTTTCCTTGTAATGGTCCCTCAACACTCCCTTAGTCTGAAGATATGTCTATGAAAGATTTCTTGTTTCTTTTCTCTTGAAAAGCCATGATTAATCACTGTTTTGGAATTTTCTAATACATTTCAAATATTATTTTGAGTTATTGTAATTCACAGGTGAGGGAGGAGAACTATGAACTGGATAGAAATGGAATAGAATATGTTGAATACAGAAGCAATTCTATTGCAAATCCCATGTTCAGGTGATGTAGACAGGTTTTATCCATAATGACCTTGTGAGATAAACTGTGTTAAAAGAATGAAAATTTCCCAAGTTACCCAGTGAGTTTTAGAGAAATGTGGAACCTGAATCTCCCAAGTCCAAGTACAGTACCTAGACTTTTCATTACACTTGCTATTTCTTAATTATGTCTAAATCCATAAATGCATTCTGAAGCTGGTGAATACTTTTTAAAAATCAATCTGACGATTAGCAACAACTATTTCAACCTTGAAATGGAAACCCTGATTTTATCATTCTCTCAGATGTGTTGCTTTAAAGTGGGTGTTGGTCAGAATAAGAAAGTCACATCTGTTATGGAGTTTATTGTAACAGTTTTAATTACTTCAAATGGGGAAGTGTGAAAGTTTAAGCATATTCTCCCATACACTTTCAGTTAACCTTACATTACAAAGAACCTGTACATTTTCCTCACGTCTTATATGTGGCTAACTGACTGCTTGTTGTGAAAATATTTTTATGTGGCATAAAATATTGTATGACTGATTTCCATCTCCTTGTTCTGTTTGTGGGTAGAATGGCAACATTAAACCAGAACTAGGGATGCACAAAGCTGTTTTTAAAATCCCATCCTTTAGTCATCGTATTAAAAATTTTCTGGTAAAATATGATTATGGCACTTCTTTTCATAGTTCATACTTTTATGAAGATATTTGCATATAATTGTATGCCCAATGTACAAAATAGCATTTACTTTCATTGGGCATGCAACATTAAAAACTGTGGCTGAAACCCAGGATATATTAATGTGTGTGTTTTAGCTCAAATCTTCCATAGAAATAATGGCTAATAATTTTTGAGGTAGGTGACTAACAATCCATAACACCAGATTTTCTTTTGGGAAGAAAAGTAAGTATATTAACAACTTGCCAAATACAAAGTATTGTAGAAGACCCCTCTTCTTTATTCTGCCTGTCACTTCCAGATGATTGATATTAAAATCAAAATGGTGGGCAAACAGAAGTTTGCTCCTCTCTACCAGGGCAATATTTTTCTGTTTGTTGAAAGAGGTTGCCCAATATTTCTCTCCCTCCCTCCCTCCCTCCCTCCCTCTCTCTCTCTCTCTCTCTCTCTCCTTCCCTCCCTCCCTTCCTTTTTTTTTGGGGGGGGATACTACTGAGCAAGTGCTATTTCTTCCCTTTGATAATTCAACCATTGTACTACTTTCTTGTGCTGTTCTATAGTAAATACAAAACCTGAAACTTTGACCTTGAAATATCAATAATGTTTGCATACCATGTTCAGTTGAGATTGCAAATGAAATTAATTGCTAATTTATTTGTTTAGTTAGTAAAGGTTACAGCAGAGGTGGGTTCCTACCAGTTCGCACCAGTTTGATAGAACCGGTTCGTCAAATCTACCGAACCGGTTAGAAGAGGTTCCACCAGAAAGCAGGCCACACCTACAGAAGAGGTTCCAAAAAATTTTTAAACCCACCACTCACACACACACACACACACACACACACACACAGAGAGAGAGAAAGAGAAAGAAAGGAAGAAAGAAATAAAGAAAAAAAGAAAAAAGAAAGAAAAAGGGACAGAGAGATGAAAGAAAAAAGGAAAAAGGGACAGAGAGACAAAAGGAAGGAAAGAGAGAGAGAGAGAGCGAAAGAAAGAAAACACATGGCTGGCAAGCCACTCCCACAAAGGAGGCCACACCCACAGAGTAACTTCAAAAAAGTTTTGAAACCCACCCCTGGGTTTCAGTGTATGAGGTAATGACATGGTAATAAAGCTAAAGTTGGGGAAGAAGTCTAGAATTTCTAATGTTTACCTTTTGGTGGAGGAGGTTTAGTGGAGTTACTTTTAACTTATTTGCCCAAGAGAAATCTCCTCCCTTAAACTATTCCAAACTGCCAGGAATTGTGTTTTTGTAACTCATTGCAATTTCTGAAGTTTCGTGGGGTTGGAAAAGGAGATTAGCCAGCCCTGGGGGCAAAGGCCTCTTGATTTGCTCCTTTTTCAGCTGTTGCCATACTACTCTCTGCGGAGTGAGGAGTACAGAAACAAAAGCAGTGAATATTACAATGTCTTTACAATGTCTTATCATTACATACAGTTGGCTGAACTCGTGTCATGAAGTATTAAACCATCTTCCAATGCTGCAAGCTCTCCAGTTGATTTAGAGTAGAGCTGCAAAAGTTCTGATGTCCACCAGATGACAACCGGATAAGGAATTCACAAAACACTAATTCTGTGTTTTATCATCCAGTGTTTGTGTGGAGTTTTTCCAGCCCAGATATGATAGTCCTAATTTGGAATCCGGATTGTCTAGGCTCCTAAGTCATAGGAGTAACTGCTAGAGCACAAAAGTCTTCCCCACCATAAACCTACAGCTTGTAGTATATAGGTATCCAGAGAAATAATAAGGAATCCAGCCTTTGCTATGGCCTTGAATAATAAAATGACAGATGGAAGAGAGAAGATGGGTGTTAAATGTTCAAGGATTCTAGGCTCATTGAAATGTGGAGGGGATCATGATGCTTAATGTCCTGATAGCCATTGTTAGAGATGAATAGGTTGGTCCCACCCAGAGGTAGGTTCCTACCAGTTCGCACCTATTCGGTAGAACCGGTTCGTCAAATCTACCGAACCGGTTAGAAGAGGTTCCACCAGTGGACCCGGAAAGCAGGCCACACCTACAGAAGAGGTTCCAAATTTTTTTGAAACCCACCACTGGTCCTTGGATATGATTATTCTACACTATCATGCTCATATTTATAAAACTCAGTGCCTCTGTGAAAGGTAAGGATGACTACTGAGTTTGTGGTGCAATCAGAACATTGCGTCTGTTGAAGTTGTTTTAACGCAAACCAAAGATGCCTTTTAAAAAACAAGTTTACATCCTATTCTTATGCATGCCAGTGCTGTGTGTGAGGTAATTTAAGGTGGTTCTGACAAGTGTCGTCGGCATCTTCATATCCGGTCACATGGGCGCCAAGCCACTCCCATCCAGTCACATGGGCGGCAAGCCACTCCCACAAAGGAGGCCGCACCCACAGAGTAGGTTCGAACAATTTTTGAAACCCTCCACTGGTCCCACCAAACATCATGAAGCAATGCTACATTATTTCAGCATCCATTTTTTATATGCCAGAAGCTTGATATAGGCAAAGTCCATTTCTGATCCATGACATGTTTGCCTATTCATGCCCATCCTTTTTATGCAATAATTTTAAAGGAATCCCTCCAAAAATAGTGGTTTTTGTGCCATTGTCAGATTGTCTGTATTTATTTGGTCTATTTATTAAAACTTCCACTTCAAACAAACTGCTATGAAAATGTCCTCTTTAGGTATCTTATTCATGGTGATGCAGTGGTTAGAATGCAGTATCGCAGGACCTCACAGCCTACTGCCAGGAGTTCAATCCTGACCAGTTCAAGGTGGACTAAGCCTCCCATCCTTCTGATATTGGTAAAATGAGGACCCAGATTGTTATAGGCAATATGCTCACTCTGTAAAGCACTTAGAGAGGGCAGTGAAGTAGCATAAAGTCTAGGTACTATTGCTATTATCATTGCAAAAATAAGTTATTCTTTAATGTCACTCTTGAATAATGAACTTGATCTTTGAAACATCGAAGCTTATATTTTAATTGTGGAATCACTTCTATTGACATTAAAGCCAATGATTTTGCTCTTCTCCCTTTAAGAAAGGAAATATGAGCTCACTGAATGATGGATGTGCTGATCTAGTTGTCGTCTGGGTACTCCTCCCCTTATTGACACTATTGTCAATCTCAGATTAAATATGTCCCCTTTCATTTGCTTCACTGTCAGTTATAGTCACATCACACTAGAATAAAAATAGGAAAGAAAACATAGCTTGGGCTATGCAATCCAGTTTCCTTCTTACTGACTCAGGGCCCAAGAGTCAAGGAAACAGATTTAATTCTCTAAGTATATCCTCTGTTTCTACTTTGCCAAATATGGAACAGCAGCTCCTTCTCTAAACCCACCCATACATTACACAATGTGCATACATTGTGCTTTAAAAAGAGCCGAGATGGTGCAGTGGTTAAATGCAGCACTGCAGGCTACTTCAGCTGACTGCAGTTCTGCAGTTCGGCTGTTCAAATCTCACCGGCTCAGAGTTGACTCAGCCTTCCATCCTTCCGAGGTGGGTAAAATGAGGACCCTGATTGTTGGGGGCAATATGCTGACTCTGTAAAACCGCTTAGAGAGGGCTGAAAGCCCTATGAAGCGGTATATAATAGCAATAGCAGTTAGACTTATATACCGCTTCTTAGGGCTTTCAGCCCTCTCTAAGTGGTTTACAGAGTTAGCATATTGCCCCCAACAACAATCCGGGTCCTCATTTTACCCACCTTGGAAGGATGGAAGGCTGAGTCAACTCTGAGCCGGTGAGATTTGAACAGCCGAACTGCAGAACTGCAGTCAGCTGAAGTAGCCTGCAGTGCTGCATTTAACCACTGCGCCACCTCAGCTCTAAGTCTAACTGCTACTGCTATTGCTATTGCTATTGCTGAGCTGAAATCATGAGGTGATTTGATTGCTTCTGTAAAACTACAACAACACCATGTGATTATGAAAGAACTAGATCACTATGGCTTGTTCAATAAATATATATATCAGCACGGTATGCTATATAGTTAGTGGTGGGTTGCCATTTATTTTATTACTGGTTCGCTTGTGTGCGCACGCTTGTGTGATTGCACGACGCTTCTGCACATGCGCAGAAGCATCCGGGAAGGTGGGTGGAGCCTTCTGCCATTGCCACTACTGGTTCACCCAATCCAAACCAGCAGCAACCCTCCTCTGTATATAGTGCATACCTGTAACTCATTGCTGAATGGAAGAGATGTGAAGGAAGGAAGATCAAAGGTGCAAACAACTTATATGTTTAGAAGAGATAGCACTGAAGAAGCTCAACTAGTGAGAAGACTGTCAAAAACCTGCCATTAATGTCAGCGTTCCAAGTAGAATTAAATCAGAGTCCAAGGCAAAACGATCCTTAACGTTCCAATTTAATAAAGCAGACATCTTAGCACATCTGTGTTAATCCCAGTTCTGGGAATGACATCAGAATCCCACCCAGTTAAAAGTTCATGATCTTGTCCCCACACCCACAATCAATCACATGGTCCAATCTTCTTCCTCCATGGTGACGTCTCCACCCAGCTGCTTCCGGTCAGGGGTAAAAGTGTGGAGACAAAAGATATCCTTGGCTTCTAGAAAATAATGGCAACAATACATTCCACAATCCTACTCCTGTCTATTCCCCCCTCCCATTGACTATACTAATGAAACAGCGTAATGAAATAAGAGAAAGTGTGGCAGGCCAAAATTCTAAAAGGAATATAATTGCAGGCCTGACAATTTCATTGTTTCTGAGGCAAGGATCAGCTTATCCCTTTCCTCCCTAGTCATGAGAGTTTTTGCAGTCTTGACTCTACCAGGAAACCTATTTAATTTCCTCCACCCCAACCTGCTGACTGGCACAGATTCACCCCATAGGGATCCATGCTGGCATCACAGTTAGCCACTATTTCATAGACATGATAAAATCCATAACTGGCTATGTAAGTCACAACTTGGCTTTTTCAAGAGTGATGTTCATAGGAAGCCAGCTTATTGCACCACACCACACACACACAGCGCCTAGAAAAAGGGAAACATCAGATAGCTTATGATTAAGATCAGAAATGATACAAATTGTTTATAGTTAGCCTAGCAAGGAGGAGCTAAGCTCAATTCAAAGACATTATTAATTTTCTACTTTCTCTTTAAGTATATTTTAAACTGTTTTTGTTAAAGATTTATACCTTGTATTGGTTCTGGGAAGTCGGGGGGGGGGAAGTTGGGGGGGTTGGAGGGGAGGGTGAGAGGGAGCAGAGTTTACTAAGTTGGAGGAGGGGTGTTGGATTTTAAGGTGTTATGATTGTACATGTATACTGCTATTTTTTCTTTTTTATGTATATTGAAATGGAATTATAAATACCATCAACACAAAAGGGAGTTTGCTCAGAAGCTGAAATACACCAAGTGAATTAGAGGAAGAGTGGGAAGCAGAGGAGAGAAGAAAGATAGGAAGAGAGGGATAGGAGAGAGGGTGAGGGGGGAAGATGAGGTGTACAAGGAGGAGTGGTAAGGAGAGAGAGGAGAAGGAGAAAGGAAGGGGAAGTAGAGTAAAAAATGATGGAGGGAAGAAAGGATGTAGAAAGGGGGAGGAGAGAGGAGGAAGAACATGTCGGATAAGGTATAAATATGGTGTATGGAGAGCAGAAGAGCCAATAACTGGTTTTTTCTCCCTTTGGTAGTTGATGGTAAGATGAATTGATGTAATTACTTAATAATACAACATTATATTGACTACGTAATAGTATACATGTGATTATATGCTATGAAAATGGAAAATAAAAAAAAAATTTCTATGCGAAAAAGGGAAACATAAGCAGAGGATGTGGAAGGATAGATGAAGATGAAGAGATGGCAAGAAGACAAGGAGGCTTAGCAACAACTCCAGTCAAGAAACAGGGCTGATATCCAGCTGCCAGGACAACAAGCTACTCTAAGCAGATAATTTTGGATTATACCCAGCCTGGAACTCTACTTGAGAACTCAGTTTGATGCTCAGCAGCAATCTTGTTTCAAGCACACTTCGAAGCCGGGTCTGAAGCTTGACAGCAACCTTGCTCTGCAACTGGATTTTCATAAGGACCAACCAAGCTGATACTGCAGCAGGGGTGAGTTTCTCGCCACGTTCCAACCGGTTCGGTTGGAACGAGGCCGGCAGCGTCCTCGTGCATGCGCGCAGCGCACGCATGCGTACTAGCGTCTGTGCGATACTCCAGCTGCTGCTGGAGGATCGCGCAGGCGCTGTATGCATCCTGCGCATGCGTGGAAGCGCAGAACTCGTCAAAACCGGGTAAGGAACGCGGGCGGGCGGGTGGGCCCTTCGCCGTTCCAGGAAGTTACTTACTTCCGGGTTTGCCGACCAACCGGTTCGCGGGGACTGCCACGAACCGGTTGAAACCCACCCCTGTACTGCAGATAACCTCTGAAGAAAAACAAGGATTGTATGCTACTGAACCAAAAGACTTTACTACATGGCTAAGCCAACTAAGGTGGAGTTAAAGACCAAAGCACCTTATATCGGGGAATATGTGGAATATAAGAAAGCACTGTGCAACATTTTCATCCCAGATGGGGTGAATCCAGTTACTCAAAAAAAAGAAAGCCACAAGGTGTGGGAGATGAAGAAACAATAGCATAGAATGGTTCTGTTAAAAGAATGAAGATCTGTTTCTTACCCAATGTATCTTTGATATACAAAATATTAAACAGGAGTTGTAGCTTTCCAGAAAGCAGCACTCTCATGAATTTCATATTATGAAATTCTATTTTATGACAATTCTCACCTTAAACTTCTTCCCCCTTCCTTTCATGATGCCCACTGACCATGACTTTGCTCTTGGGAGAGGGTGATGGCAATATTAATATGCACTTACTTTGTACATTTTTTAAAGCATTGCTATTAAAAACACATTGAAAAAGTACAGAGGCATCACTGAAATCCAATCTTTTGTTCAATCTGCAGCTATTACTTTTATTTGCAGATGTTCTAGAAGCCCTGGCTGATTGTTTCATTCAAAAATGCCGAATTGCAAAGACTGAAGACAAGAGTTATGATGGAATTCATGGAAATATACACAACATCAAGGTGTAATATGGTGAAAAATCTTCCACTGCCGACATTTTCAAGCATCCTATCAAAACTATTTATAATCTGATTTGCCTAGCTTTGCAATAGTGCCCATATTTTGACACTGAGATCAATGAGGCTGTCATAAGCAGCCTTTAGCTTACAAAAAACAACACGCATACCTCCGCCTAGGGAAACAAGAAGTTAGATCTCAATAACCAGAATCAACCTCAGCTTTATTTCCATATCAAAAGCAAAGAAGTGTTATTCTATGTCAGGAAGAAAGCTTTCTTATTCTGCATAAATTCCATTGCTTCTTTATTTTTTCCCCATAGACTAAATTCCTAAATCACCCAGTCCCATTCTCTTTGTATTTTACAAATATGAAAACAGTGTCAAATCACAAAAGCAGCAGGAATTCAAGTAATTAAAAGAACATTAAAAGGGTAAGGATAAAACAGGAATAGACGTAGGATCATTTGCAAAACGAATAATGATAGAGCTATTAAAATTTCAGAAGATTATACACCCATTATAAAACAGCCAAAACCAGGACTCATATATACAATTTTAATTCCACTGATAATAAAAAGGAGTTATTCTAGTACCAAGAAAATATTAACACTACTACAAGCTGAGCCTCTCCAGGAATGTACTTAATAAACAAGAAATCATTGCATAGCATACTTAAGTTATGTACATAAACTCTCTCTCTCTTATAAAACTTATAAGAGAAAGGGCTCTGTTGCTGGGATCTTAAGATAGAAACCAGGGGTGTCAAACTTGCAGTCCGCAGGCTGGCCATGCCCAGTTTAGGGAAAGTGGAAAAAGTTGTGATATGTCACATGACATTACTGTGACGACACGAGTTATAAACCCCTGATATAATCATACCACAGTATTTTTTTTAAAATCAAACACAATTCTTCCACCACTGCATTTGCTTACGTGAGTCCATACATTTCTTAAAATACTGTGAAAGAAGATTTTACTTACTGTATTTATTTGGCTATAAAGAGATGGCTGACACCAGTGGTGGAATTCAAATAATTTAACAACCGGTTTTCTGCCCTAATGACCAACTGGGTAAGTGTGGCTTGGTGGTCATGTGACTGGGCGGGCGTGGCCAACTCAACATCACTTATATCGATGGGCACTTCGTCTTAGCTGTTACAATGTAATCAGGGTTAACCGGAGAGGCAGTTTCTGTAAGCAGGGCAATAAAGATTAGGCTAGAAACAACACCAGAATGTTTCCTTCCTGCCTTCCTTACAGGATTAGCCCTGTAAAGTGGGGAAAAAAAACAAAATAAGATTTCTTCCAACAACCTGTTCTGCTTAGAAAGTTAACAACCAGTTCTTCCGAATAGGTGCAAACAGGCTGAATTCCACCACTGGCTGACACATACATTCACAAAATCAGAGAGCCTGCTGTAATCCATAATGTTCTCACACATTCCTTCAAAGCTTGGGGAAGTTCAAGTGAATGTCCCACCTGCTGTTCTCTTAAGTAGCCTATTCCAACCAAAGAAGCCTCCGCCAGATATATAAATTCACTTCCCAGAATTCCCCCAGCTAGCAGAGAATTCTGGGATGTAAAATCTGCCCATCTAGAGGAGTTCCAGGTCACGATAAGCTAATCTTAAATGTCCCAAAACAAAGATGAATGTAAAGATGTTTAAGGGTTGATAAATTTAGACAGGTTAAACTTGCCATTCTGTATAAGTAATAAAAAGACAACAGCACTGTCTTTTATACTGGAACATCTCCTCTTCATGTGGAATTTTATGTTCAGGTTTATGTTTCCCCATAATGCTCAAACCCTATACCTTTGAGGTGGTTCTGACAAGTGTCGTCGGCATCTTCATATCCGGTCACATGGGCGGCAAGCCACTCCCATCCGGTCACATGGGTGGCAAGCCACTCCCATCCGGTCACATGGGCGGCAAGCCACTCCCATCTGGTCACATGGGTGGCAAGCCACTCCCACAAAGGAGGCCACACCCACAGAGTAGGTTCGAACAATTTTTGAAACCCACCACTGTCTGAGTCCTTTGTGATACAAATGTGTGTGCACAATCCAGTGGTGGGATTCAAATAATTTAAATTATTTATTAAATTATTTAAATAATTTAGTTCTCTGCCCTAATGACCATCTGGGTAGGTGGGGCTCAGTGCTCATGTGACTGGGTGGGCGTGGCCAAAACAATGTCACTCAGATCGATGGGCGCTTTGCCTTAGCTGTTACAATGTAATGAGGGTTAACCAGAGAGGCAGTTTCTGTAAGCAGGGCAATAAAGATGAGGCTAGAAACAACACCAGAATGTTTCCTTTCTGCCTTCCTTATAGGATTAGCCCTGTAAAGTGTGGAAAAAACAAAATGAGATTTCTTCCAACAACCGGTTCTCCGAACTGCTTAGAAAGTTACCAACCGGTTCTCCCGAATAGGTGCAAACTGGCTGAATGTGTCTGTGTGTGTGTGTGTGTGTGTGTGTGTGTGTGTGTCTTTCTCTCCTCACTCTCTTTCTGGTGTTGTTTCTTGTTTAATCTTGCGGAAGTCTTTGTTGTGGCTTCCCTGCTGTTTTCCTTCTCTAGGTGCATCCTCACGCTGTGATGTTTTTGTTATTCCCCAAAACAGGTGCCTGTGGATTGTTAACATAACTTTTGGATCCTGGCATTAATAGCTGATCAAAGGCATTTCCCCCCCCCCTTCTTTCTATATTTAAGTGTATTTGTAATTGGCTCTACGCCTTCTCTTGCCACTTCCCGTCAGCACCTATGACTTGAAGTCAAAACTGTGGGTAATAGTTAGAGGTGATTTTCAAGTATAGCAGCATTAAATCCTGAGAGGGGAAAATATTTCACTGTTAAAATGACATCCCTTTGAAGTAGTTCTCTCTGTCTTTAAGCTTGATGGGATTTATTCAACTGGACATGGAACAAATGTTATCTTCCTGGCAGGTTGAGGTCTATCCTCATGGGGCAAAACGGGCTGCACATTGGATGGTTATTTATGTATCATTCCTCCCTCTCTCATAAAATAAAGGGGGCAGCGGATGAAAGACACAAGAATGGCTTCATATGTATATATGCATAAGACACACAATGAGATGATGCACATTGCTTGCTAGGCCTTGACCTGCAGTTTCAGCGTTATTTTTTATTTTTTTAATTATTTATTCAATCTTGATGTTGCTTGACTCCAGCTGACACTGCATGCACTACATGCAGAAATCTCTTCCAGCTATTGGAACGGGTAGAAGAGATCTCAGCAATGAGACCAAGCAGAGCAATATAGCCTCTTTGCTTCACTGTACAAGGATGGGGGAGGGAGATTAATGCATGGCTTTATAAAGTCACTTCAAAGGCGTGCTCCCCTCAAAGTGTCATTGAAGCAAAGCATCCCTTTGAAACTGCACAAATCTAGAAATAATTAACACCCTTTCAACAGAAACACCTTGATGAAAGGAATGCTGTACCTTTCATTGATCTTTGTGCCTATCCAATCTGTGACTAGGTGCTCCTATTCCCTTTATCTTGAATGACAGGCCTTTCTGATGACAAGAAACTCATTTCCTTTTAAAAAAACTACAGTGCATATTACTGAAGTTAAAATGACTAAAGATGGTTGGTTTGGCATGTATGTATGTATGTATGTATGTATGTATGTATGTATGTATGTATGTATGTATGTTGTGGCCCAGAAGGAGCCGTTGGAGCTGCCATCAGACTCCGACAGCGAGGGGCCCTATGAGTCGGCTCTGGAGAATGTGGAGGACCCTGGACAGGGTTCCGACTCTGAGCAGGGCGCAGAGAGGCTGGTTGGCCAACAGGAGGCCCCTGAGCCTTGGACCAGTGGGGAGGAGACAAGGGAGTGTGATCCGGATGACATGCATTGGAGCAGTGGGGAGGAGCCAAGGGAGTTGCTCCTGGATGCCCAGCACCGGAGAGCCAATAGGCGTAAGGAACAGTTGCGCAGTTACAGGAGGTAATTGCACTCAGCTGGTGGTAATTAGGCTCCTCTCAAGACTATAAAAGGAATGATTGTGCACACACCCCTT